>NC_138381.1:15650890-15741080 GCF_054177405.1 Leptonychotes weddellii | reverse complement strand
ATAAGGCTTTCTATGCGTTATTCAAGGCAGAGCCTCAGTAGACAGGGAGGGAGTAAAAATACTATAATGAAGTTCCGGCTGTGGGAGAATAGCTATTCATCAAAAATGTGAAATCTGTCTTCGTTTTTTATATTCATAGTTAGAATAAGTGATTTTATCATTAGTGCATTAGCTTGCTAAGGCTACATAACAAAGTACCACAGGTTGGGTGGCTTAAACAACAAATTTATTTTCTCACAGTTGAGGGAGCTAAAATGCTGAGAGCAAGGTGTCAGCTGGATTGATTTCTTACAAAGTCCCTCCTCTTAGCTTGCAGATGGCCTATCCTGTCCCTGTCTCTTCACATGGTCTTCATACTGCTCCTGTCTGTGTCCGTGTTTTCTCCTGTGAGAACACCAGTCATACTGGACTAAAAGCCCACCCTGAAGATACCCTGAAGATTTCACTGTGGCTCAGTTACTTTTTTGAAGACCCTCTCTCCAAACACAATCACATTCTGAGGAACTAAGGGTTAGAACTTCAACCTAAGCATTTGGGGTAGAGTAGGGATGGGGACACGATTCTCAGCCCATAACAGTTGGGTAACATTTGATGGGAAGAATAGATGCCTTTTTCCCCCCTACATTTATTTATTTGTTTTTAGTAATCTCTACACCCTGTGTGGGGCTCGAACCCACGACCCCGAGATCAAGACTCACACGTTCCTCCGACTGAGCCAGCCAAACACCCCAGTGCCTTTTATCTTTAATGAACAGGCAAATTGCTAAATAACTTATTTAGCTGGTTTAGGTGTATTTTCTTATAGTATATTGTGGTTCTTACTTTTTTAACCTTCCAGCCAGTGTGTAAATGTGAACCAGCTTAATTTTGTGATTTTAGGTAGATTCAGAGATGGAGTTGTTGCTCTTAAATGTGGTGTTTAGCACTTGTGTGTCCTCACCTGCTGAATACTAAAAGCTTTGGGTATTTCCCTTGTTGTTTTCAAGATTTCTACTAAAAATGGCTGCAGCGGTCAGCCTGTCTGTGCAGGTGTATTTGGAGGCAGGGTTTCTAGAGGTAACCCGGGGCAGATGTCCTCCAGCAAGCCCTCAGTGATCCTCCCAGCCACGAGAGGTCGCCAACTCCCCTGGCGATCTGCCTCGTCCCAGCACCTCAGGGAATCCTGGCCTTTGAGCCCCTGTGGGAACTTGAAAGTCTAGTTTAGAGGTTCTCGGCTGACGTGCCTAGAGTAGTTCATGAGTGAGCGTGCCACCAAATTTGAGTTAATGTAGAAAGTTAGCTTTCTGTTGCAAGTGGGGACACTTCCTATCTCAGCCACACCTGCTGGGGTTGTAGACATGGGTTCCGACTTGGCTTTGGGCATGAGCAAAGGAGGTGGAGCTCAGTGCCAGTCACAAGCCAAAGAGCACACGTTTTGGTCCCCGGGAGTCCAGTGAAGGGTGGTCAGGTCTATAAACTGTACCCCTCCAGCGGTACACAGTGCTGAAGAAGTACCAAGGGGAGCTCCACCTGCCCTCACTCAGTGCCCTCAGTCTAGACCTAAGCACACCCAGCTGGTTAATCTGAAAATGGGTTTGCCCACCAGAGATGGTAGATTGGTTTATAGGGCGGTGCTCTCCGGTGACACCAAATCCGTCCCCCCACCCTGTCAGTTCTGTAAGGTGTTGTCGTTTGCATCATAATTACCTTTGCTCTGGCCTCTTGCCCCTTCAAGACTCAGCTTTTGGGGCGCCTGGCCGGCTCAGTTCCTGGAACATGTGACTCTTGACCCCAGGGTTGTGAGTTCGAGCCCCACATTGAGTACAGAGATTAGTTAAAAATAAAAAAATCTTAAAAAAAAAAAAAAGACGACTTTCAGCTTTTTGAGGTCCAGCAGGTGTGTCTGGTGTGTGGGGGCCTTACGCGAGGGAACTGGAGAGAAGCCGAGTTCCTTGTGAAGGTGAAGGGCAGACCTCTACGGCCTGTCTTCCCAGAAAACTGGGGCGCAGCTTTAAATGAACAAAACCGCACAGCCCCAGTTACAGTTATGACCAGCACCATGTGCTGTCCGGTTATCGCCCGTCCTGTTCGGTAAACCGGGACTTGGTCGTCCTCCTCCCCAGTGAGAAGCGCCCCTTGGTAACCTAACGTTAGGGCGCCGGGCGGTGGAAGCTAATTGCCGAGCTGGGCGGAGTTCCCTAAGCCTTACGGTAGGGGTGGAGCTTGAGTCAACTCCTCCTCCACCAACAAGCACTTCTCTCTAGCTGTCGTTAAAGTGACTCATCCATATAAGCAGCACGCTCCCCGCGTTCCTCCTCAGTTGTGCGGAGGCTTCCTGGTGGTCCCCGAGTGCCGGCAGAGGTGTGTGCGGGCAGCATTTCCACACCAGGAAGGAAGAAGACCAGGCCAGGAGCCCCAGGGTCGTCCAGGTAGATTAGATTGCCAGCCGTGTGGCTGCACACACAGCCCCACCAGACGTTTCCCGGCAGGACAGATGGCTTGTTTTTCATGAGCCTTGAGGACAATTACAGGTAAGAACAAAGACGCCACTGTATGTTTGTTATATGAATGCATAACATCTGTTGGCACGGAGTTTGATTTTGGTGTAGGGCTGTTTGGATGTCAGCGGCATTTTTTTCTAGCACATACCAAGATTTTCCATGATAAATTACTTTTCAGTGTTCAGGGTTAGCTGTGGTTGATCACTTTTACCCTTGCTTTGTATGGATGGGATGGTAGGCAAAGAATGAAACTTGGAAAGAGTTGTGATGTGAATTCTCCTGATTTCTAGCCTTCTGCTTTCTTACCTCTGTCTTGATTAGAAAAATGTACACTTTTTATTCTCAAAACGAAAGCACGATGGATACCTTTGTTTTCTTTGTGAAAATAATGGAAAATGTAGACCACTTCGGTTAGAAGTCAGTGGTTTAGGAAGAAACAATTGTTTTTCTTCCTGTTCTGTTGTGGGTCTCTCTTTGAGTACTTCTGACTTAGAAATTTCACTGGAAGAGAGGGAGACACCAGCTCTGTTTGGCTTCAAATGAAAATAACATCTTAGGGCGCCTGGGTGGCTCAGTTGGTTAAGCGACTGCCTTCGGCTCAGGTCATGATCCCAGGGTCCTGGGATCGAGTCCCACATCGGGCTCCCGGCTCAGCGGGGAGCCTGCTTCTCCCTCTGACCCTCTCCTCTCTCGTGCTATTTCTCTCTCGCTCGCTCTCTAATAAATAAATAAATAAAATCTTAAAAAAAAAAAAAGGAAAATAACATCTTAGGTTGGAAATGGTTGGCTTGGAGAGTTATTTATGGCTTATATCTGAATTGTTAGTTGGTGGTGAGAAATCTTTCTTCCCCTTAGTATTGGCTTTCATAACTTGTTCTGGATGCATTTTTTATTGTCATTGTTATTACGATTGGTTTGAGAGAACAAAAAGCCCATATTCAACTGAGTTTTTCCTTGAGGTTTTGCTGTCATTTTCCCACCCTTACTACTCATACGTACAAGTAGACTTCATGATTAACACGTGATTTTTCTGTTTCTTTACTGTCTCATTTGATGGTGATTCATAAACTGTTAGTTAACTAGTTAGTGTGTGTCGGTGAGTGTTGCCAAAGCCTGAAATAAATTGGAGTGCAGGCCACACCTTCATATTAATGAGCCAGGTTACTTTCAAACAAGTATTCCTAATGTTAAATGTTAAGATTGATGGAATTTTAAGACAGTAAATAAAAATGTATCGACCATGTGAGATGGCAAAGCCTATAGTCAAATCTGAGTCATCCTTTAATAAAATACTTTTCAAATGGAGAAGCAGGTTGTCCACAGGTGTTTGAGTTAGACTGTGCCAATTAGACAAACAAAAACAAGCATCCAAACAATAAGAGAAAAGGGAATTTAAAGAACCTGTGTGGTTTTGTACCCCCTCCTTTAAGTGTTTGTGGGGAGGGCAAGGTGAACTTTAATTCCCATAAGAATCTGAGTAAGCTGGTGAAATCAAGAGGTGAGGGGGAAAAAATCCTTTCTATTTAGGAGAAAAGAAAGGGGAATGAGTCTTACAGATGTTATCGATTTTTAATCAAGGTGGGTTTTTTTTGGAGTCCTATCTTGCAACTGAAATGTTGATTTAAAATAGCATGTTTAGGACATTCTTTTGTTGGCATGGAATATAATACATAAAATGAAGGCAGGAGTGAAATGATAGGAATTTCCGATTGGAGGAATGTAAACATTTCATCCTAAAGTGGTTTGTTTGGGTGGGTATGGTGATCGTGGGGAGCCCTGTATACTGATTGACAACCTCTTAGAGGTGGTTGATAACAGAGGCTTTTGTGATCATGATAGTTGTGTTGGGAGAGCAGGGTTGTTTTAACTTTTTTTCTTGAATTTCATTCCAGGTAGTGTTTCTTCTATCGTCTGTACCGTTTAGGGCTTTTCCAAATCCATTTTCAGGTGAAGGCATTTACATGTCATTGCCTTCACCTTAGCAGAAATCTTTTTCCTCCGTGTGATTTCCCTCCTTGTGCATTTTGGGTTAGCTAGCAGTGATTTTAAGTGCCAGCAATGTAAAGGATGTCCCACTCTATAAGTCAGCCCAAAGCAAGCCAGCTCATCTCTCATCTTGGATCCCAAAGGCTTCTGAGGTCATTCACATTCATGGTGAAGAACAGCAACACGTGTTCTCAAGTGTTTTCAGAATCACCCTCAACTATGTTCTCAGTGGCTCAGAATTCCAAAGGGAGTCACTTGGCACGCCTTCACCTACTGTAAATATTTGTGCTCCTTGGGTGCTTGGCCTGTTTTTCTTGGGAGCACAGGTAAACAGTTCCCTGTGTGATCCTGCGCACTGGCCGGGACTTGTGGGTCAGTCTTGAGTTGAGACTGCCCCTCTTGAAATCAAAGAGGACTTTGTTTCTGAATCCTTTAAAGGCCCGAGGTTCTAGATCTTTTAGAAAATTCCTCCTGCCCTGCTGTTGTTGCCAAAACTAGATCAGCCCAAATAATCACGAGATCTTTTCAGGTAACCATGAGCTGTACTCTCAGCTGTGACGGATGAGCTGTTTCATGTTAGAGGCAGTTACGGGAAGAAAAGTAAAAATTCCATCTCCTAAGAGGACACTTAACTGTGATGAGCACTGAAGAATGTATAGAATTGTTGAATCATTATATCATACACCTGAAACGCATATAAAACAATTATACTGGAATTAAAAAAGTTGAAAGAGGGGGCGCCTGGGTGGCTCAGTCATTAAGCGTCTGCCTTCGGCTCAGGTCACGATCCCAGGGTCCTGGGATCGAGCCCCGCATCGGGCTCCGTACTCCGCGGGGAGCCTGCTTCTCTCTCTCCCCCACTTCCCCTGCTTGTGTTCCCTCTCTCACTGTCTCTCTCTGTCAAATAAATAAAAATCTTTAAAAAAAAAAATTGAAATAAAAATTCCAGCACCTGATTGACATCATCCCTGAAAACAAAGGATTGATTTTTCATCTAGAGCATGGAAGACTCAATGGAAATGTTTGGAAGGGCACATGAGACCTGTGACTAGCATCACACCCCAGAGGCAGTTAACAGTGTCACTTCACACTAAGTGGAAACACAGATGACAGATCCAAGTTGGGTAGACGGATCTTTGTCGAAGTACATAGAAGAGCACCACTTGCAATGATTTCGGTTGTCCTGCCCATCTCACTGTTACTCACTGGGCTTGCTGCAGGCAAGGGATCACATGGAATTATAAACCACGGCTGACTCAGGTCAGTGCCTGGAAACCCGGTCACAGTGTGAGGGCGTTTGGTCATAGAATTGGGGGCAGAGGCTGTGCAGAGTCCTGGGGCTGTGATCTTGAGGAGCATTTGCCAGTTGCAGGGATTTGAACCTTCCGCTCAATTAACCAAGGTCGGGGAATTTATTTTGGCCAAGATCTGCTGGGCTGAGTAGATAAATGAGACTCAGTGAGGTCTCTGGCTTCATTAAAGGGAACGGTGTGGTGGCTTCAATGTACTTTAATATATTCCTCCTTCTCCCCTCTTGCCCTTTCGTGTTGAGGTTTATACCTGTGTTCATCAGCGAGCAGTGTATCCGAAAGAAGGGTGCTCTCTTTGGACACTGCCCATCTGGTGTTCTATTTGTGTGACTTTTAACTCCTTGACCAGGCTGTTTAAGACAGGTGTAATGTCTTGTTCATTACTTTACAATGATTCCTCTTCTTTTTCAGCCTGTCGGTTACCAAATATGAAGTATCTATGTGCTAGACACTGAGGGGTACCTCTTTTTTCCGACATTGGCAGTTTTTGCTGAGCTACAATTCTTTCAAGGTTGATTCCCCCCTTGTTTTTACCTGATTTAAAAAAACAAACTTTCACAGCTGTTAAGAACTGGGCTGAGTGAAGATGGCCATCAAAGATAATTAAGACTTAATTGATTTGTAAGATTAATGAGACCAGGAAAACATGTCCCCTAATTATGTTAGCTGGTTTAAAAACATTTTTCTTTTCAGTTCTTTGTTCACAGATGGGAAGCCACATACCAAAGGTAGAAGAGTTTTCTTCCCGTGTGTGCCAGTGCAACTCTGTTTCGGGGGGTGGGGTGGGGTGGGGAAGAACTTGATGGCTAGAAAGGTTATGTAAAGCAGGGAGGTGTGTCAGAGAGAGGGGGGACCCAGAAGAGGCTCTGTCACCTTTGTGAAACTCCAGCTCCCTCGAGATATGCATCACCCTGCTACTGAAGGGATATTGCTGTTTATATTCAACTTTAGCTTGAATATAAGGCGGGAGGTTTGGTGACAAAGACACCATCTTGGTTTAGCAATAACCCATTGATGGGTAAGAGCCACAGACTTAGCAGTGGGGTTCCTCCATGCAGTTGTAAGCAGTGCAGCCCCTTACCCCTCTCTGGGCTGGAGCCTCCAGCCTCCTCCTCTGCCCCCAGCAGCAGGTCCTGGCCTAATCCTAGGTGTTAACTGCGTCATAATTAACTCACCCTTTTGTTGTGCTTGGGCACATCCTATATTTGGCTCTGCCTTTTTTTTTTTTTTTTTTTTTAAGGGAGGGGAGATGTGTGGGCAGGGAACAAAATGAAAAGCAATTTTTGAGCTCCCATACTGAGCATGCACCAGTTAGAGCCCAAATGGCCTCCCAGCCTTGAGGTCAAACTTACTCAGTTATTCAACAAATAGGGCCTCAGGGGCCATTCAGGTTCTGGGTGCTGGGCAGGCTGCACAGCCTCGTGTGGTCACCTGCCCCTTCCACCCCCCTCAGGGAGTTGCATCCTGGTGGGGGGAGACCAGTAGCCAAGTGAACAGGTACTGTAATTGAAGGCAGTGTGAGGGTATCTAAAGAAATGAAATCAGGAGGAGGGTCTAACAATTGTACAGGTAGGTGAGCTTTTTTTCCTTCTGCATGGGAGCTCCTGACACTTTACAGTATGGTTGGTTTTGGTTAGTATGGAAATTGTGGCCAGCACAGCACTATCCTGTAAAACATCCTTTGCATAGAAAGCTCTACATTATGGTGCCTAAAAAGGGTAAGTGGTCATTGATCTTAGAGCAAAAGGAGAAGGTATTTCCTGGAAAAAAAATTTGCACCCATCAAACATTTTTAAGTGTCATTTAGTCTGATTGGAAATGAGGGGCATCCACATCAATGGAGTAGCATAAAAGTGAGTGATTCCTATAATAGGTGTGGCCGTCTAGGTACATGGGCAGAGGGTTGAACTTGGAGCTGCACCATTGACATGACACGAGGTTTGTCCTTTGCCAAATGGAGTTGTTAGGGTTCTGTGACCTCCAATAATTGTCTTTTTTTCTCAGGTCAAGATTTATTATAGCAACCTATAGAACCAACCCTCGTAAACTGTTACTGTCTTAAAACTTGAGGCTAACTGTTGAGAGGGAGGGGGAAAGTGAAAACATGCCCAGCAGTACATTTAGGAGGCATGAACTTCCTAACCCAGCATCGCCGAGACATTCTGAGGTTTTCAGGTCCCCAGGCTCTGAGTTCCTGTGCCGTGCTTGCGAGCAGGGTCCCTTGGGACCTACTGTGGTCTCCTCACTGCTAAGGACGACAGCAGCTCACAAAGTGCTAAGGGAAAGGGTCTGGAAGCCTGGCCACCGTTGGATGAGATTCACTGATGATTTCCAGTTGCAAGTAGCAGAACTGGAAAGCAGCCCCAGGTGTGTCTTACTCCTGACTGAGCTCACGCCCTTAATTGCGTGGCTGTGTTACCCCAAGTCAAGTAAATTGAGGCAGCCAGGAGAGAACAACATCCTGTCTTTGTCAAATGCACAACTCTTCTATTTCTGTGAGGGTCTCCCTCTCACCTCCCGTGAATGCGTTCTCATTCCCTTCAAGTTGCTGTTCCAAATCACTGTTTCACAAAGGCCCCCAGCATCAGCCCTTTGTCTCAAGTGTTAGCTCCTAACACGCTGTTCTTTACGAACTTATTCTGTGTTTACCAACGATCTCCACTTGCTGGAGTGTAACTTCCACAGAGCTAGGGAGCCTTGAGTGTTTCTTTCCTGGGCGTATCTCAGGGGCCTAGACCAGTGCCGGAGATGTAGTAGGTGCTCAGTGAAGATTTCTTGAAGGAAGGAAGGGGAGGGTCTGTGAAGGGAGCCTCCCCTGGACTTTCCTGGTCCCGACTTTGGTCTCCTGGAGGCTGTGGTTTCTTCTGAATTGTCGATGTATTGAGGTGACTTGTTAATAGGACACCATGCATTAGAATAATGGCGTTGGCTGGATGGTTGTCACCACTTTGAGATGAAAGTCTAACGGAGACTTTCTTACATCCTTTTTCTAAGGGTCAGAGTGTAGCCTCCAGGCGTCTGTTACACGGAGAGGTCTATGCACAGGGGAATAGCTCTCTGAAGCTCCTTGCAGCTATTCATTGACATAGCAAATGTTTTACCCATTGTGGGTTTTTCCTATCTAATTGCCACTCTGGTTTTCAGCAATCAGCACGCTGCAGTTACTGCTCCACTGTGGTTTTACTTCGCCTTAATCCTTTATTAATTGCCTTTTGTTCAAACTCCCTAAGAGCAGATTATCCTTCTCTTTCGGCTTCTGCTCCATTACTCTTGCATTTCTTTGTTTTCAGTCATGACTTGAGAAAAATAACCAAGAAATCACAAATGAGGCTGTTTTGTTTCCATCCAGTTTACTCCTTTTTTAAGCAGTATTTTATTTTAAAATAAACCTCACATGTTCCACGATACAGTCCGTGATATTCCAGGATCTGGCTACGAGATAGCTTGAGATTTATCCCAACCACCTTATCCCCAGGGCCCCATATGCCTAACTTGCTCTCGGGCCATCATGATACCCTGTAAAGCAGTGACTTACTGCAGAGCTACTGTGTGACTGGAATGTCATATACACAAGTGACCAAGGCATGGATGCATGTTCAAAAGGATTTTCCGGACCAGTAGCAAAAACGGACGCATAAGTAAATGATTGCTATCCTGGTTGGCTTCTACCAACGGGAGTGGGGGTTTGGAGTTAGGCAGTGTTCTCAGAGACAGTTGACGAGCTGGTCTTTAAGGTTGAGTGAGGGTCATATGCACACAAGGTGGGCGCAAGACATTTCCAGCAGAGGGAAAACATGATTTGTTTGGAGAACGAAAAATCGTCCCCCTTGGCTACATGTGTAAGGCACAGGGGGATGGCATTGCAGAGTCAGACCGTGTATTCTCCGGACTTTGTCTCGTACATTACAAAGAACCAATTCACAGTGGGCGATGGTTACGTGTTGGGCTTGGGCAATTGGGTTACTATTTGGCTGCATCAACAAGATGTGGGGTAGAGGAGGTTGGGGCTTGTAGTGAATTTCATCCTCGAGGTGTTTAATCACTGAGATTGGATGGGCAGGAGATTTCTTCATTTGTTTGCCTAGCGCTCAAGCCTTAGGTCCTCAGAATTACAGACTGCAGAACATAGAGTATAAATCTAATTAGGTAATAATTGGTATTTGGCTAGGATACATAGTTATCCCCACGCATACCATTTCTCAAATTTAGACTGCATGTGTCTGGGCAGGGTTTTGTGTTCACTTACAAGGAGTCATGCTGTTACCTGAACGTTAATTGCCGAGGTCTCAAACTGCTTGTTCAGTATGGTTACTGAATATTATTCCTGCAGAATGGGGAAGTGCATATGCATGCTCACCTTGCTAGGGGTAATGTAACATACCTTATCCCCTAGTGACCCGGTGAGGGGAGAGATTGTGTCTCCTTTTGTGGTGACACCTGCTACATCTTCAAGTGGCATATAGTATATTTTGTTATGATCACTGTTCAATGGTATCTCCATCCACACCAGCCGCATAAGAATTTGAGGTCAATAAACTTGAGAAATTCAGGTTTTTGGTACCTCACGCAAGACCGTGTTTGCAAGTGTGTGACCCTAGGAAGAAGTGACCCTGTCATAATGATGGGTAGGAAGTCAGTCAACCAAGAAATATTTATTTTGAGAGGTTTGGTGGAAAATGCAGACTAGCCTAAAACGTAGACAGTGGCCTTAATTGTCTTGCAAATAGTTTGAGAGAACTAAGATTTACACACTTGAGAAAGGGCAAATAATACAGAAAGGCCATGTGATTCGGTGGCAAAGGAGTGGTCTGAAAGGTCACTACCGTAGGAGGGTAGAGCATGGGGAAGCTGGTTAGTATAGGGTGCTTTGTTCTGGGAAGAAGAGGGGGGTTGGTGCTGGCTACCTGGATTTCCCTTGGAATGAGGGGAGAAAACCTAGTCACCAATACGCAAGCATGCACCCAGGGCAAGTGGGCTGAAGACTTGGAAGATAGGGGATTGGCATATTTGGGGAATCAGACAGATGTGGATGTTGGTGACAAGTGGTTTAATTAGATTCTGTACTTACTGCCTAATAGCAATTCTTAAGCATCGGGTACAAGTAAAACAAGGATCCATGTCCTGTTTCAGTGTAATAGAGGTCTCACCACCATAGTTTTTATGGGAAGGGTGCATTTTATTCTGGATAAATTCTCTTAATCTATTCTGTGTGCTCTCACCCCATGATTATCTAACACTTCTTCAGGGTCACAGGGACAAGGAGAAACACATACATCTATACCACAGAGTCATCTAGTGGCTAAACCTTCACGCTCAAACACCCTCTACGACGTGAGGGTGATGTGGGTAGGACCAATCCCTATTAGCAATTCTAGAACCCACCATAGGCTCTCTTTGGGAGTCCTTCAATATCCAGTCTCATCTAGCACAGTAACTTAAGAGAGGATTTTAAAATATCTGAACAAAAGGGGGAAATCTCCCATGTGCATCTAGCTTTGGAGATACGGTAAGGGGCTCGGGTGGTGGTCACACCAGTGAGGAACAAGCAGGTCAACTGAGATATTTCATGCTGATAAAGGCTTTATTATTTCTTCTATAAACTTCCTTTCTTCTTGACAACATACGGGCCGGGAAGTCCACATGTGAGTACGTGCTGTACGTTTATTGCATCACTGGGAGGCGGAGAGGGGAACGTGTGCTCGATGACAGTTCTCTCTCCCTAGAGTTAAGGTCGGGCATTATCATCCTCTGGCCGGCTTTGTATTGATTATACTTGCTTTTCTTCCTGTGATGATAGTGTGAAGCATAATCGTTTTGCCTCTCTTTTAATAAAAATTACATTTTAAAAAGCCTTGTGGTGACATGTTCAGAACTCCTATAATGGAAAGGTCAGGGGCCTCGTGGTTTGTTTGCATGTGTAATAGCCTTGGAGATAAAATTAAAGTAAAAAATCATTTTGCAAATTATTTTTTTAAGAGTTGCGGGCATACTTTTGTTTCCGGGGGGAATTGCAGGGTTCCCAGGCAGCTGTGTTTCTGTGAGCAGTCTGAACGGGATTGGCAGGGTGGCGTTAGGAGTATATGTATTTTAAGGGTTGTTCTGCAACGTGGAACAGGCCTGTAGTCCCTTATCTGTTCCAGATCCTTCCTTTATCAGTTCCAAAATTCAAAAAGCCCTGGAAACTGGGAATATTTTTGTAGGTTTGTAGGAAACTCATTTGATGTCAAAACCTGACCTGAACAGACTTGAAGAGTCTCATTTCTGGTTTTTGTGTAGAACACTTAAATATAACTATTCATACAGACTGCAGAGATGTAACATTTGATTATGAGTCTTGCCCCAAGCCCCTCCTGGGAACGTTAGGCAAGAATTCAGATAGTCAGGGTCCTCCTAAAACAAGAAAAAAAATGAGGGTTCTAGGACACATTTGGGCCCAAGGGTTTCTCAGAAAGACTGGCTTTAACACGGACTCTTGAGTTTCCCGGGTTTGCTGTGATAAAGTACCACAAACTGGGTGGCGTAAAACATAGAGATGTGGGGCAACTGGGTGGCTCAGTCATTAAGTGGCTTCCTTTGGCTCAGGTTATGGTCCCAGGGTCCTTTGATCGAGCCCCGCTTCGGGCTCCCTGCTTGGCAGGAAGCCTGCTTCTCCCTCTCCCACTCCCCCTGCTTGTGTTCCCTCTCTTGCTGTGTCTCTCTCTGTCGAATAAATAAATAAAATCTTAAAAAAATTTTTTTTTAAATAAAAAAAAAACCCTTAGAGATGTATCGCCTCACAGTTCTGGGGATCGCAAGTCTGAAATCCAGGTGTTGGCAGGGCAGTGCTCCCTCTCGGAGCTCTGGGGGAAAACTCCTCCCTTGCCTTTTCTCCCTTCTCCAGTTTGCTGGCGATCTTTAGTTTCCCTCCGCCTTGTAGATGTGTCCTTCCAGCCACAAGGCTATCTTGTCTTCCCATCATCTTTCTGTGTGCATGTCTGTCTCTGCAGATTTCCTTTCTTGTAGAGACAACATCTTGTTGGACTAGGGCCAACCCTAATGACCTCTATAAAGGCCCTATTTTTTTTTTTTTTTAAGATTTTATTTATTTGTCAGAAAGAGAACGCAAGCAGGGGGAGCAGCAGACGGAGGGAGAAGCAGGCTCCTCGCTGAGCAGGGACCCTGATGTGGGGCTCGATCCCAGGACCCTGGGATCATGACCTGAGCTGAAGGCAGCCGCTTAACCAACTGAGCCACCCAGGCGTCCCAAGGCCCTTTTTCTTAATAAGGTCGCATTCTGATGCACTGGGGTTAGGACTTCAACTTACCTGTCTTTCGTTGGGAGGGGGGCACAATTTAGCCCATTACCTAGGGAATGGTTCAAGATGAGCCACTCTGTTCTTTCTGTGTTCAGGTGTGTGCCAAGCTCGAGACCTCCGCCCCGCTTCAGGGCTTCCCTGGTGCCCCCCTCTCCCCACCTCACCAGCTGCTTCACTGATGGGCATCACTCATGGGGCTGCCTATGCAGACTTCAGAAGCTGCCATATCTCACGCTAACTTCCAGGGAGGGAGGAATCCCTTTTCCTCAGAGAATCCTGCCTGTGACAAGAAAGACCGGTTCTTGTAGTCAGAACCGCACTGGTCCTATGGTTATTAGCTCCTGAGAGACCCCTGGCCCCACTGCCTGTCCCACCCCTGAGAAGTCCAGACACTTACTAAGTAGGTGTAAGGAAAGATTATACAGAAAGTGCTTAGGGCAGTGCTCGGCACAGAGTCAGCACTTGGCAGGGGAGAGGTTGATGTTGATGTGCTTAGGATGTGGGGAGCAGAATGCACAGCTGACTTGGGGTCCCTGCCTCTCCCCACGCTCTCCTGCCCGTCCGAGGCGCTCTCTGAGCAGAGCTGTTGTTCACCAGCCCGGGGCATCTCCCTCTGCTCGACCTTTGTTCTGAGCACCAGGCACACAGGCGTCTGGGCTGTGTCCATCTCTGTGCTGGCCGGAGGGGTGCTGAGCACCTCCTTCCCCGTGCCCCGTTCAGTCCCGGGGCCCCGGAACGTGCAGCCCGCTGCTGCTGTGGGAACCAGCACTCTTAGAGATCAGTGAAAGTAGCTTTTCTTCTGTTCAGTTGATAGAGGCCGAGCTCCCTGAGTCCTTCTCTACCTTGGCATTGGCCATCTTTTCTAGGTGGGCACAGCTCAGTGTTGATTCCACTTGCGCATCGAGTTCAAGGTTGCTCTGTTTGACCAGCGCTGTTCCTTTTCGATCATGAAGACACAGGTGGGATTAGCCAAGGAGTTGACTTCTGGGGGGACTGATGGGTGATGACTCTGGAGGTCTGGTCCCACGGTGGCTGATGTCAGTGTCATTCTGCATCTGCGCACCTGTTGCTTGTAGGCTACTGACTTGATAAATTGGGGGTGAAGGGAACTAATTTATAACAAATAAGAATGTATCTTTGAGTTTTTGTTTGATGAAGTTCGAGTTGGATTGACCTTTCTTTTGAGCCACAGAGTAGATGAGCGGGTATCGGTGTCCCACCTGACTGTAAGATTGGCCGACTGAAGTATCACATCTCAGATCTTTTCCCCTTATTTCCTTTAGAACTGAATTCCTGACAGGCTCGTGTTATTACAGGGTACTTGTAACCATTCTCTCTGTAGACAAGGGTATGTTTTTAAATAGACAAGAACTGACTTGCCTCTGCTCTGCTCTCTCTCCTTTCCCCTCCATTGAAATAAACAAAAAGCGGTACTGACTGGTTAATTAAAATTACAGGTAGGCCTTGTAGGTTGCCCTTCCTACAACCCCAGTAAACAAGGGCATTGTCAAGCATCAAAGACCTTGGCGTCCAGTGGAGGTGAGGTTGTACCCTCCTCCCATCCTCTTGGGGGTGATAGGATAGTGGAGGCAGATGTCTGAGTTGAATGAACCCATTGTGTTGGATCCTGGAGAAACAAAGAGGGAAAAGTAGAGTCTCATTGCTCCCCAAAGGCGGGGGGCAGACAAGCAAATTGTTAGAAATGCAGACTACCGTGTTCTACCTCAGACCAGAATTGGAAACTCAGGGATTGGAACCCAGCAGCCTGTGTTTTTGTCAGCCTTCCAGGTGATTCTGATGCCCACCACAGTTTGAGAACCTCTAGGAATTCCTAATCCCAAGGTCACAGCCATTGCGGTGATGCCATGGGCTAGAGAATGGACCTGTCTGCCTTTGAGCCCCCTGCTCAGTGCTCATACAACAGACAGGGCATGTGTTCTAGTTTATCTTTACTGTGGGCAGACACCATCAGAGTGTAGGTACTGCCGAGTGAGAGCGAGATCGAAGCCCTCAGTAGGTACCTGGAGAAAGGTGAGGAGTAGACTCTGCAGGGGGAGCCATCTTGTGACAGGATGTGGGCCACAGATGGGAGATACTCGAAAGTTTCCTTGATAAATCTCACCAACTTCCTAATTTTTCACAGGAGCAGTATCCTCTGTGACACAAGATTTCTTACATGACTATTTGCCTGTGCCCCACGTATATTGCCTTCTCTGGATAGTTAAATAGATTGAGCAAATTTCTATTTCTGCTACACTATAAAATATTGCTTAAATATTTAATAGAGTTGGACTGTATGGTTTTCAGAAGAACTTCTTTGGGGATGATTTAGCGTTTAGGTCTCACGATCATTTAGGATCTATAGGACTTGTAAGATTGAAACCTGTGTTCAGCCAGCTCAGGATTCTGTCCGGTGGGGGCGGGCGGCAGAAGGAAAGTTCTGGAAGGAGAATGTGGCTCTCCTCTCACATGTTAAGTGGGAAAGCTGATCGTATTTGCAGGCTTTCTTGATAGCCTTGTATGCATCTGTTATTAACATGCTTACTCCTCCCAGAGAGTTTCTGCCTGAACTACTTCTTGGAATTCCTGTCTGTTTTACTTCTTTGGAGTTCTGGAAGCTTATAACTCTTTGTGCAAACCAATGTACATAAACATTTAGAGTGGATAACACTTTTGCAGGCAGGAATGAATTCTGCAGAGCAGAATTCTGTGGTCAGTGAATGTACAAGCATGTTAGAGATAAATTGGTCTTTGAAAATGTATGGCTTCTGGGTTATGCTAATTATTCAGTTAAATAAGTAGGATAGCTGCTTAAATAAGATCAGTGAAGACTGATGACATGGAATTTAATTGTGTGGTAAATTTGAAAGTATGCATTTTTATACTGAGGCTATGTTGTCATAGGGATTTGCTGCCCATGGACATTGTTCTGGGACCTTTTTTTAATGAATTAAATACATAATTTATTGACAAAGACCAAATGCTCTCTTAACAGTAGTAAGGCTTTGTGTGTGCATGTGTGTGTGCGCACGTGCGTGCGTGTGCACATGCGCATGTTTGGGCATGTGCATTTTTTTTTCAAATGTGTGCACATTAAAAAAATGTGTTTTCCAGGTAGAATTTTTGTTCATGGAACCATGTCTGGGATTGTGGTGGGAGGTAATGGGGAGATGATTCATTTCATAGATTTATGTTCAGCCACATCATCTAAGGAGTATTTTGATGAAGTGAACCTGAGTTACATGTTTTTGGCATGAGTATGTGCCATACTCCTATGCTTATAGTTAGGTAGGATCCTTAAGATTAAGGCCTTATGGATTTGGGTTATTGTCTACTGCTTTACGTGGAGCTGGTCCTGGGGAGGTAACAAATGTGACTTGTCAATAAAAGTTGAAGAAAAGGATTAAAAGTACCTCTGAACCTTTATGACAGTTTGAAATTAGTGATATATGCAGTTGTGTTTGATGTAATGATCTTGTTTGGCTGAAGATTTCCATGATGTTACTGCATATTGAGAGATAATACCACCATACAATCAAAGTCATTTTAACTTTGTTGTTCCATATCTAATCTGAGAAGTGTACGTCTTTTGATCGATGGATTATTTGGGGGTATTCACTTATATTAAGGCAGTAAACCCCCTAAACTTCCCAGACACTGTGAGCCTGTGGCATCCTTCCCGTATGTGTGTATGTGGTTTGTGAGTGTGTGCTTGTGACCCCCACATTCCTGAATGGCCTTTTCAGAAGAGAGACTCTTGTGCAGAGTCTTTGCCTCAGCAGTTTGGAACATGGGTACTTCTCTCACAAGCAGGCAGATTTGAATTGCTCCCTGCCTCGAATGTGCGTGGGGGACAGCACTTGAGGCCTTTGGCAGAATGGATTCTCAGAACCTCCTAAAGGGATAAGAAAGGAGGTGCTGTGGCCTGGTAATTAAACATTACCTCATTGCCACGGCCCCGCAGGGAGATGCTGTTAGAATGATGTTAATGAAGCCTATCTCACCAACAGGGACATTGAACGTAGATACTATGGAAATTAAGATACTCCCTTCCACTCCACTTACTGTGTTGTGTACCTTTCTTTCAAGGCTCTTTGAGACCTCTTTACCTTCTTACTTCCCCTCTGGCTGTTAAATCAGAGATTCGTGTTCAAGTTATAAATGCCTTTCCCCCCACCTACTTAATAGGCACACATACGATATTTTTAACTTGGATTTTCTAGTTGCTGCCATTGGGGATCATTTCCAGAGCGGGAGGCGGGGGCAGGGGGAGCCCACTAGCTCTGTCACACTCCAGTCTCAGCATCCCAGCTAAACAGTAACACATCTCTCTTACTTGGAATATATGGAGAAATGAGAGGAAGAAAAAAATTATTCATGGTCTCATTAATGCAGTAATAAACACTATTTTATAGTTTGGTATATTTATAATGCAGTAGTTTTTTTTATTTGTTTTTATAGTTGTAATATGTGGTTTTTTTTAAAACTTTCTCTCTTTAAAGGCAACTAAATCAAGTTCATTAATGCCATTTTAATGGCTACGTAGCATTTCATGTGTACACATATATTAGGACATCTTTCCCTTATTCATGAAATGGGGATACTAACATCTTCCTTGCCAGAACTGTTTGAGGGGTTAGAGATGATGTATACATAAGGCCCCAGGTACAATGCTGTTCACCCAGGTAGTGCTTGATCAGTGTTACTGGAAGTTACTATTTCTGTTCATATGAGGTATTCCCTGCACTTCAGATCGTCTTAGAATAATCGTAAAAATTGACGAGCTTCTTTGAGTTCTTAATATACACAGCCAACTCCATAAAGGCAACACACCTGCATTACGTACCTTTGTCTGACTTTGGTTTCTCTGGAGGGGAGGGGTAGACAGCCTCTTTGAGGGCCCCTGCTCATCTGTCCCCTGCCACCCACTTCTTTGACCTCCCCCATGGGTGCCCGCCACAGTCCTTGGCATCAGGTGGATACTCGGTGACTATTTGAGGAATTAAATCAATTATTAGTCTCTGAAAAGGGAGCTGTTTTTGTTTTCCCCTTCTCCTGTGGCTTTGTGAGCTGCTCTCTGCTCTGTTAAAGCATTACTAGAAAGAAGTGTTTTCTTAACCTTTGGTAGTTTTCTTAACCTGTGGTAGTATGGGGAAAAGACCTAGAGAATATGCTGGAGAGGGGCGCCTGCGTGGCTCATTTGGTTAAGCGTCTGCCTTTGGCTCCGGTCATGATCCCAGGGTCCTGGGATGGAGCCCCGCATCCGGCTCCCTGATCAGCGGGAAGCCTGCTTCTCCCCCTCCCACTCCCCCTGCTTGTGTTCCCCCTCTCGCTGTGTGTGTGTCTCTCTCTCTGTCAAATAAATAAATAAATAAAATCTTAAAAAAAAAATATGCTGGAGATAAGGGCAAGTTGTAACTATTGCTTCCTTTGGCAACTGTCTGAACATTTCAGTTGTTTATAGGTGAAACAGTTTTCTATAGACAATATGAAATGAACGATAGTTATACTATTACAACAAAAGAAAACATTGGTTTTAAACAAAGTTTTTTTTTTTGAACTCTAGCTTAAATATTTTCAGGGGCTGTTGCATGTCTACCTAGATAGAAAGAAAACTATGTATAGGTGTGTTAGAGACAGACAGATGGGCATGCAGGTACTCCCC
Source organism: Leptonychotes weddellii (assembly GCF_054177405.1). Lineage (NCBI taxonomy): Eukaryota > Metazoa > Chordata > Mammalia > Carnivora > Phocidae > Leptonychotes > Leptonychotes weddellii. The sequence goes on along the minus strand of NC_138381.1, from coordinate 15,722,344 downwards.
CCTCCCCTGCCAGGCTCCCAGGGTTCTCCATGACCCAAGTTTGGGACCTCCCCAGCGGACTGGTTGTAGATGGCAGGGGACCAGGAGAGAGTCTTGGTGACAAGACTCTCAAGGCTTAGGTGACAAGGAAGGTTTTAGGATAGGGGTAAGCCACTAGTTCCTCCCAACAACAAAATCATAACTGAAGTATCGAAAAGTAGATTTTTTTTTTTTTTTTTTTAGCAGTTTCACGGAATACGCCTAAGCTATAAAATTTTAATGCCTCGACCACAGGTACCCAGGGGGAAAAAAAAAAAAAATTTAATGCCTCACTTAACCTACCTGGAACCTACCTGAAACCAACATAAGAATTCATTAGTCTGGGGGCGCCTGGGTGGCTCAGTTGGTTAAGCGACTGCCTTCGGCTCGGGTCATGATCCTGGAGTCCCTGGATCGAGTCCCGCATCGGGCTCCCTGCTCGGCAGGGAGTCTGCTTCGCCCTCTGACCCTCCTCCCTCTCATGCTCTCTGTCTCTCATTCTCTCTGTCTCAAATAAATAAATAAAATCTCAAAAAAAAAAAAAAAAAAAAAGAATTCATTAGTCTGTAAACTGACCCAGGGCTGTCTTGTATTTGTTGAAAGATTGTATCAAGTAACTCATTGCCACTATTGGAGGCGAGTGATGTATTTCAAAGCATATTTCATGCCTTGCATTAAGTCTCAAGGGCTGGAATGTATATGCATATTCTTTCAAAAATCTTCAGTACTCATCCATTTAAGGCAGTTTTCTGGGTAAGAAAAAAATTTTGAAGCCCTTTTGGATTTGTTACCATAATGTAGATTAGCCATGAAATTATAGGTTTCAGTGCCTTGTTGAAGAGTTTATTATGGTTGAATCATATGTGTAACTATTATTGGTATTTTCATGACTTTTTTGCAGTTATAAAAATAGTACTTACCGGGTGGCTCAGTCAGTTAAGCAGCTGACTTTCAGTTCAGGGTCCTGGGATGGAGCCCCAAGTTGGGCTCTCCCCGCTCAGCCAGGAATCTGCTTCTCCCTCTCCCTCTGACCCTCCCTCTGCTCGTGCGCACGTGCTCGCTTGCTCTTTTTCTCTCAAATAAATGAAATCTTTTTTTAAAAAAAAATAGTACTTGCTCAGGTAGAAAATTTAGAAAAAAAAATTCAGGGAAGAAAATAAACATAATTCATAAACTTATCTAGAGAGAACAACTATTAACTTTAGCTCTGTTTTTCTCAATTAACTTCCATATGTACGTAGAATTTTTAGATCCTGCTTATTCCTTAATGTTATACCATGATTATTTTCTCCCATTTACAAATATTATTTGAAAACATTTTCATGGTTTTAATATCCTAGCACATGATACCATAATTTATTCAGTCATTTCTCTGTTGGACTAAAAGGTTGCTTCTAATTTCTTTTTATATACAGTGCTGTAATGAGTATCTTTGGTAGGTAAATATTTGCTTGCATGTCTGATTATTTCTTTGGGATTAATGCTTAGAAATAGATTTGCTTAATTAAAGGCATCAACTCTATACTGGATACCTGCTGCCATGTTGCTTTCCAGAAAACTTGGAGTAATTTCTTTCCAGTAGTATTCAGACGTCTGCCTCTTCAGAAAGTGTTACCTCTTTTGCATCTTTGACAACTTGTTAGACTAAAAACTTCAGTTTCAACAATATTGCTAAATTCATGTGTTTTAGTCTCTCACGCTTTCTAGGTAATATTTTTCCTTATTTTGTGCTATTTGTTACAGATGTCAGTAATTCATGCAACACTGGCTATAATAGCCATAGAAAAGAATGAGGAAAACCTTGAACAAATAGGTTTTCCAATGAGATTTTTTCTGGGTCGGCTAAGTCTCTGTGCATCAGATACCTCAGGGAGTCACAACAAATTTGATCTACAGCATGAAGTAATAATATACCACACTAGCCCGCTGTTCTTGGCTAATAAGGAAAAAAGACACAGCCCTTTTACAGCCTGTCCCAGTGGCATATTGAGCAACCTCGTGTTAAGGAAAGAATTACTGCTGCTTTCAGGCTATGGTTGTGGTGTTTCCCTTAGGAGGAAAAAATGGTTGAAAAATGAAGACCTTTCTCATTGTTCCTCTGATCTCCAAATATCTTGGAAGGACACTTTTATAGCTGGGGGACAGGGCAGTGTCATTGCAGCCTGGCCGCAGCCTGATCCTAACCCATCTTGAATGCTCTGCCCAGTGGAGTCAACTCCTTGTCCTCTGGCCTCCTCTAAAATATGGGGATCTCAGCAAAGACTGTTTAGTCTGACCAAAGTAAGTAAATAATCTGTGCAGAAGGATTCGCCTTTACACGTTCTTGTTGGTCATAGACCATTTGAGCCAGTCAGATGGAGAGGGTCAAGCATCACTCTGTTAATGTTGCCTCAGCCTGACGGTCCTGGAGGTTGAGCAGTGGGCAAGCTCAGAAGGTCTTATGTCCATCTCTCCCTGAGAAATGGCCATTGTCTGCCCTGTTTCTGTTCACTGGTGATGAAGGTGGAACGAGACCCATCTCTGAATTCTTGTCTCTTCAAGAAAACTGGAACAGAGGCCCAGAGAGAGGGGAAGCGGAATTTTTCAGCATTGGGCTCCATGCTGAGAATGAACAGGACAACAATTGCAATGCTCTTTGCTCAGCAGTTTTGCAAGATCAGGGTGGGCTTGTGACTAAGGTTTCTTGGTGACTTCTCATGACAGAGCAGCTTCCAGTTAATGGGATCTGTCTTCTAGCCATTGATTTCCTGCAGTTTCTGGGGCTTCCTTTGTGCAAGATACAGTGATGACACCTTTCTGTTTCTTCCCTCAAAAGTCATCATCTGTGCACAGATGAAGGGTCTTGTTTGTGAGTGAACAGCCCGAGTCTCCCAGGTCGTTTTCTCTTCTGAACTGTACATACTCCGTGAAAAGTGCAGAGGAACCCCAGAGCCTTCAGGATGCATTTTGTGGTTTGCCCGATTGAGACATAGAGTTTTGGAGGCCAATTCTAACTTTCAGACTTCTAATGTAAATAACAGTCATTAGGATCCTCTGGACCATAGCCTTTTCTATTGCCCTTGCAGACTTAGATACATTCATGGGCAGGACGCAGAAGATTCCACAGCCTCTCATGTGATGGCCTAAAACTTCAAGAGCTGTGTAAAAAGACTTTGGTTATAAAGGCAAGGCTGTAGCTGGTGGCTTGGAATTCACTGGCTTCTGCCCAGATGGTAGAGCTGCCTTGTCAGTGGGTGCATCCCACTCCTCCATGGGTGATGTTGCTGGCCCAGTAAGGGCTCAGAGCCCCAGTCCGGTTCTGTAGCGTGAGCCTGCATACGGTCATCCAGGCCAGAAGGTTGGACGTTGGCGCACACTCCTCTCCTGACCTCACCACCTTCAGTTGGATACCAGATGTTTGCCATACATCTTCGGGCTGCTCCAGTCCTTTGTTTTTGGTCCTTACTGCCTCTGTGTTTAGACCCTCAGTCCTTGGTGCAGAAACCTTCCAGCTGGTCCCTCCACCTGCTCTTTCATCTCCTTGTATTGAGTCTGGTCAAAGACTCTTCCCTTTCAACAACCCCATGATCATAGTGATGTCACGGCGGAGGCCGCTAACATTTATTGAGTGCTTCCTGTATACCAGGCACTATTGTTATCTCCGTCCTCCTAACAGCCTCCTTACAACAGGAAGTACTGCTAGTCTCCCCATTAACATGAATGGTAAAACTGAGGCACAAGGAGGCCTATAGGAGTTTTCCACAGTCATAGAGCTACAAATGAGGGGAGCCAGGATTGACGCCCCAGTGGCGATGGCCGGCTCTTCAGTTGCATACAAGGCTCCCTGTGGTTTGAGCCATGGCTCCCTCTTCTGCCCAAGCCCTCCAGACTGCAGCTGTGCCAAACACCCTGGCTCTAGCCTGCCACAGGACCTTTGCTTATGTTGTCCCCTTTGGAGAAATCTCACATTGCTCTTGGTCCTCCCTTCTTGGCCTCACAGATTCCTTTCTGGGAGGGGTGCCAAGGTTGACCAGTGCATGGAACTCAGGTGGGACATTTGACAAATGCCGAATCCTAGGTCCCAGCCCTGGAGATTCTGATCTGGCAGGCCTGGGGTGGGGACAGGCACCCGATTACAGGTAACCCTGGTTGAGCATGAGGTCAGGAACCACCGCTGTGGAGTGCTGTATTCCTGGGTACTCGGCACACCCTGTCTGAATTATCACTTCGCTTCTCTGTGCCCCATTCAGATGGGGTAGGGACAGTGTCCTATTGCCTCCTTGCCTGGAATAGAGTAGGCAACAGTGAATAGGATGCTTAAATCCTACTATCACTTTATTGTCTCTTTCTAAGGCTGAAAAGAAAGTGGTGCCTAAAGCGCTTTACTGTGCAGAGAAGGCAGAAGGTTGGGCTGTGAAATAGAATTTCTCTTCTAATCCACAAAGAATTGAGCTGCTTAGAGAGTAATGTTCATGCTGGCCCTGAGTCCTACACACCAGCCAATAGGACCGGAACTAGTTGCCAGGAGTGAATTCTGAGCTCTGCTGTAAATACGATGAGCAGTTTGCCGCCACCCAGATCCCCAGGGGGCTGCCACGAGGTGCGAATAAGGAGGAAGCATGGAGCTCGGTGTGCTGTGGTGGGCCGGACCCCAGTTTCACTAGGAGGTAATCAGGGGCACATCACATCAGCAATCACAGCAGAAGTGGGGGGCAGAAGGAGTAACAGAGAACCTCAAAAGTCTTACAAGAGGGAAGAACAGAATCACGATTACAGTGGCTGTCATTTGTAAGGCACTTGTACTGTGTGTCTGGTGCTGAGTGGGTACTGATGTTAATACACAATTTTACTTTTATTTTTTTTTAAAGATTTTATTTGACAGCACAAGTAGGCAGAGTGGCAGGCAGAGGGAGAGGGAGAAGCAGGCTCCCCGCTGAGCAGGGAGTCCGATGCGGGGCTCGATCCCAGGACCCTGAGATCATGACCTGAGCCGAGGGCAGACCCTTAACCGACTGAGCCATCCAGGCGCCCTTAACACACAATTTTATCTGATCCTCACAGTAACCCTCTGCATTAAAAACTGTTCCCATTTCATTCATGAACAATCTGAAGGTAAGAGCGGTTAAATGACTGTCTGAAGGTCAGAGAGTTGGTAAAATGGAGATTAGAGACTCTAATGGATATGGTCACTGGCATCAGATGGAGAAGCACCATGAGAGGAGGGGGAGGGATGGTCTTCTGGCCTATTACCCTCCGTGCCCCACCTATTCTGTTTTGTTATTTATAAAAGTATTATGTATTCATGGTTACCAACAACAACCAAATCTTCCAACCACGTATAAGGAGTAACATGAAAACCAGAACTCTCTACACCTGTTCCCACACCCTGTATTTACTCCCCATACTGGAACCTTCTGAGGAGCTGCTTCTGTGTCTTTCCTAAGCTTCCTAGTGGCCTAGGAGTGGGGAGGTATGTCTTAACTAAGCATTAACCTCAGGACTGAGTACGGGAAAGGTACGGGATGTGTTGAAGGTCTGAGAGGTAGAACTTCAGAGGGCAGAAGGTTCCGCCACAACTGTTGTCTTTACTGGAATCAGGGGTGAAAAAGACTCTGGAAACTGAATTCTTTCTTCCTTTCTCCACTGCTGCAGAACATCGTATTCAGAAATGAAGGCCATCCCGGGACAGGAAACCTCACCACCAGCTTCTAAATGCTTGGGTGGTGGTGTAACCCCGGAGAGCCTTGGTTTCCTTGCCCTAGACTCACATGCACAAGTATACGTGTACACATGCCTCTCTTGTTGGGCTTGTTGTTTAGGTCATATGTTTTTCCCAGTAGGTAGGTTGGTTAGAAGCTGGTAACATGTACAGGAAAATTTCAGCCCAATGGTGATCAAGAGTGATTTCACATACCCAAAACTGGGGGCTTTTTACCCTTTATCCTCTGACAGAGAAAACCTGTTAATAGAGATAAGGGCTTTATTCGCTCTTCCTCCTGTATCTTTAGGTAGTCAAGCTGTGTTTACTTAGGATGGACTAGGCTGTAGTTAAAATGAGTGATGAGAAGTGAGTTTGGATTGTTCTGAGATTCAGAATATGCTAACTAAAAGGGATCATGGAGTTCAATAGCTTTAAAACTTGTATTTATTTTTAAGGACTTTTACATTTATTTTAGACAGCATGCGAACTGGTAGGGGGGTAAAGGGCAGGAGGAGAGAAAATCTCAAGCAGACTCGCTACTGAGTGCAGAGCCTGACTCGGGGCTCAGTCCCACAACCCTGAGATCATGCCCTGAGCCAAAAACCAAGAGTCAGACGCTTAACCAGCTGAGCCATCCAGGTGCCCCTTAAACTTTTTTTTTATATTACAGAACCCTGCCCCCTCCCCCCAAATTCTAACATGGAAGCTCAATATATAAAACAGCCGAAGGGGTAAATGGTAGCCTGCAGTTTCCCCAAGATAGTTAATGCAGAAGTAAGGCTCTGTAGAGTGTGCAATTTGAAAACCACTGATTGAGTCTAATCCCTTTATTTTGGATATATAACAAGAATTGAGATTCAGTGTGTTAAAGTGACTTGTCCGAGGTATACAGCTAGTTATTTGGGGGTGTTGAGAAGATCTCGAAGTGTGGCCTTTCCCAAAGGTAGACACTCGGCCCAGGCGTCTTGATCGTCCTCCAGACACTACAGCAGCAAAGATAAAAATTAGGTCATAACAGCAGTCTGGGTACAGAATGTTTTCCAGCTTGGCAGAATGTTAGGAACTCCTGCCCCTAGATGTTCCTTCCAGCCAGCTCTGTTGGTGGTCAACCGGTAGCATGCGGCAGCAAGACTGTAGCGTGCTCTCGGAGAGCTGGATTCTGGAGTGAGCAGCCTGCATCCCCTCCCAGCTCGCCTGCTTACTGTTTCACCTTGGGCAGGCGGCTTGAGTTCTCTCACTTTCTCATCTGAAAAAGATGTCCCGACTTCATAAGCTTGCACTGGGGATCCAGTGAGATACTGCGTGTATCTCCCCCTTGTGCTGGCACAGACCGGGTGCTTAATGGCGTTTGGGTGCTGGGCTTGTGGTGCCCACAGTTGGGGTAGTATTGGTTATTGGTATTGATGATTGCTCCGGCTGCTCTGGCATCTTCCTGCTCACTTTCTGATGCTCAGCGCCCTGTCCCGTATCTCCGCGTCCCGCTCTAGCATTCACCTTGCCGAAATGGGAAAGTGCCATCCTCCTCACTCCGCTGAGCCAAGTGGGGGCCATTCATAAATGCCCATTAATGGCCTTTGTTGTTTTAATCATTTTTCGTTGTTGCTCACTCCTTTCCCCAGCTCACTGGCTCTTGTATTTGCTCCTAGCAGAGTCCTTGGAATGTAGTTGGTGCTCAGTAAATACTCGTTGATGTGAATGGTACTGCTGTTCCATCAGAAAGGGAGGAAGAACCTGGAACCAGTTGGGGTGACTGTCCTGCCCCTCCCTCCCCACCGCCCACCACCCTTGAACTCACTGTCTTGTCACCAGCCAGCTCGTCCTGTGTCCTATACTCCCTCCCCTTGTACTGACATCTTCCCATCCTTTTATCAGTTCGCACACTTTCGGATCTCTCTCCATGCTGCGCTCTCTTCCAGGGAGTTTCCTGGTTGATCTTTCATGCCGACACCCTAGTACCTACCTCGACCTGGATGAGCACTCATGACGTCCTCAGACATGCCTTCCTGTCAGCCGGGAGACCTTGTCCCACTCCGAGACCCCACTCTCAGTTCCCAGCTGCACGTGTCACTTACTGTGAACTATTCAGGGGATTCAAAGTGAAGCAAATAAACAGTTAGTAGAAGGATGTGTGTATTCTATTAAAGCAAACGCTTTAGTCTTTATTGCAGTTATGTAATAGGCAGTAGCCATGATAGCCGAGGGCCATGAAAACAAGAGATGGCAGAGTTTATGGTGTTCTCTAGAATACAAGATTGTGTGTGTGTGTGTGTGTGTGTGTGTGTGTGCACGCACATCTCTGTGGCATGCTCAGAGCCTGTTTTTGAGATAACAGAGATATCAGACCTTGAGTTTTTTTTAGCAATAGCTTGGTGGCTGGAAATAGAAAATTAGTTTCTATAGCTAAAAAAATACTCTTTTCAAATACTACCTGGAACAGTGGTTCTGAGTGTGTGGTCCCTGGATCAAGAGCATCAGCATCACCAGGACTTTATTAGAAATACAAATTCTAGGGTCCCACCCCAGATTTACTGGATCTTTGGGGGAGTCCTTTGGGTTTGGGGTCCAACAATCTGTGTTTCAACTACCCCCTTTCCCGAGTAGTTCTGATACGCTAAAGTCTGAGAGCTTCTAACCTTAGAAATTGACTTCTGATTCATCACCCAGACCATGGTTCTAATTAGGAAGGTGTTCTTGGGGGTCTTTAAGCCTAGATTAGGTTCTAGCTCTTGATTCATCTTTATTATGAGTCTGAGAGTGTCCAGATAAGGAGAAATAGGTACATTGGGTTTGATGTTCTTTAATCAAATAATATCGATAGTTTATGGATAAGAGGCAAAGAATTGACTACCTTCTTTAAACCAGAATGTTAAAAATATTTACTGATAATAGAATATAACCAATTCTGTTGCTGGTTTTTCTTTTCTTTCTTTTCTTCTTTCTTTCTTTTTTTTTTTTTTGAAGATGTAGCTTCCATTAAGGTGCATTTTATGGGTAATAAATACTATATATACAATATTTTTCACTGACTTTTAATTTCTGTTTTGGATATTGAGTCCTGTTACTACCAGACTTTTACTTTCATCACACCTTTCTCCAAAGGATTCATGGCATATTTATTAAGGTATTAAATAAAAATCAATCTAAAGCATTTTACAGTGCTCTTTGTAATCTTTGGAAATACCCTAAAGTTGCAGAATAAGGGTTAATAAGTCATGGCATAGCCACTAAAGGATAATTTTCAAATTGGATAGAAATAAATCATCAGTTATAGGTAATTAGATGAGTGAAAATTTGGGAGTTGAATACATGAGAGCCCTGTCTATGATTTTCAGGGTTTCCAGTGTGAAACAGAAGAACCTGGATTTTAAACCCTTAAAGAGTGATAGTTTGACTAGACTTGAGGTATCCCGGGCTTAGTAAGACTAGAATATGTGAGTTGACTTAATTAGATTAGTAGAAAGTCTGCAGTGAGTAGTCCTTTTAATATATTTCTTGCTAAAAGTGTTCAGTTAATCTAGCCTTTACTGAAATCTGTAACATTGTGCAAATCTCTCTTGTTTTCCTGCACTTTAGTTCTTTGGGTTTTGATTTTTTTGTTTTAATCTGTAAAGTGGTAAGGTTGGTTTAGATGAATAATGCCTGTTTTACCTTCATTAAAGGAACAATCATTTTTACCTATATAGTGGAAATCAGAATATAAATAAGATGCAAACTAAATTTTTTGGCTAGATTTTGCTAGTCTGATAAAAATTTTGTATGCCTAATCTTTTCAGAATCTGTGTTTAGGAAAAGAAATATGGCAGATTAGTTCTTTTGAATTAGTTATTTTTAAAGTTAGTGTAGGGGCACCTGGGTAGCTCAGTTGAGTGTCCGACTCTTGATTTCGGCTCAGGTCATGAACTCAGGTTATGAGAAAGCCCCCTGTTGGGCTCTGTGCTGGGCATGGAACCTGCTTGAGATTCTCTCTCTCTCCCTCTCCCTCTGCCCCTCCCCACTAAAAAATAAAATAAAGTTAGTATATGTTTTATGATATTTTTGCTTTTATTTTTTTTTAGAGATTTATTAGAGAGTACGGGTGAGCAGGGGGGCGGGCAGAGGGAGAGGGAGACAAGCGGACTCCCCACCTAGAAGGGAGCCTGATGGAGCTTGGTCCCAAGACCCCCAAGATCATGACCTCAGCCAAAATGAAGAATTGGATGCTCAACTGACTGAGCCACCCAGGTTCCTCCCCCCCCCCCAAAAGATTTATTTGAGAGAGATTTTTGCTTTTAAGTAAGTATCATTGACTCTGGTTGATGGAAACTTTTCTTGTATATTTCCTTAGTAGGCATGTTGAAAATGTTACTGCTTAGTTTGTGGAATTTACATAAACTGGGGCATTAACTGATATTTGCATTTTCATTTAGGTTTTTGTCTTTCTTTTTGTATTTTTTAAATGAAAAGTACAATCTCATTAAATCTGAAATCTTTTCTTACAGTGATCCGTATGTGAAACTTTCACTGTACGTAGCGGATGAGAATAGAGAACTCGCTTTGGTGCAGACAAAAACAATTAAAAAGGTAGGTGTCCATCCTTAATTAAACTTCATGTAAGTCATAATTTAATCCAATTAAATTAAGTACTTTGGCGCTGTAGAAGTTTATATTTTAAGTTTGGCAGTATTTTAATTTTAAACATCTCCCAGTATTAAATCTATAAATTTAACATAGAGCAAGCTTTTCAGTATTAACCCAGGATATCCATTCTGGCTTTTAGTTAAATGATTGTAAAAGCAATATTCTTAAAATAAGTATTCTTAAAATTAGCAGTTCTTTTTCCCTGCAAAGAATACAGTAAGACAAGGATTTGTTCTTGTTGGCTTGTTGTTTTTCATGAAGGCATTTAAAATAATTTAAAATACATTTAATGGAATGGAGTGGTTTGTGCAATTGGTAGACACAAAAGGAATGGTTTAACTTGAGACAAATATTACCAAAGGAAGCGAAATATTTTGCTTAGTTACATGAGAACAAGTGAAAATATCAATGAAATTATACATTTATGTGTATGTATTTTCTAAATCTTCATTACATGATTTCATTAAAGATGTTTCCATAACTATATTTTAATTCATCTATCACCATGTTTCCCTGTATGTGTGTATGCGTTTGTGTGTGTGTAAATCTAAGTATTTACTCCATATTTGGGGCATTTGTTGAAGATGTAGGTTTTTTATCCAAAGTACTGTTTTTATCTGTGCTTCAGTATTCTTTATCAATTACTACTATTTTCCCGGCACCTTTGGGGGGCAGATAGTTCAATACTTTGTGTGATAAGCATTTCCTGGGGAATAGGATGGCTTTAAAAAATGCTAACTCTCCTGCCATTGTGCAGACACCTGAGCTCCTAGACCGGGTCATTCTATGTAAGGAGCAGCCATTGTAGCCCGTCCTCCACCTGGCTTTGTGAGTGGCATTAAAAATCTGTTTTGCAAACAAGAGCCTGTGTTTTGATTAGTGGGGAGGACTCCGGCGAAGCACGGAGGCCATTGTTCCGGGTGGCAGGCGCTGTCCCTGCTTCAGCCGGCAGCGAGCTGGGGGCCCCGCCTGGGAGGGCCGGCGCCCTGCAGCGCAGGCGGACCGGGGGGAGACCTGGGCGCCCGGACGCGGAGAGAGCCGAGAACCACAGCCCCCACCCCCACCCCCCCCAGCCGAGACTGGGGGTACCGACAAGACTTTTCCTGGCCGGGGCGGGCCGCCGCCTCCCTCCTCTCGCTCCTCTCCCGCCTCTCCCGCCCAGCGCGCCTGCTCTGCCTCGCTCGCAGCCTCCCGGTTAGTATTTCTGTGCTGCGCGCGCTCGCTCGGTTTGCTTTCGGAACTGCTGTCCTCCTCCTCCCTTGTGGCTGGCCGCCTGGTCCTTCGTGCACGCTGCGGGCTCACGTCGGTGCGCTCGACCCTCTCCTGTCATTTGCCTCTTGCCCCGTGCCTTTCTGGGCAGCCCGCGTCCCGGACTGCATCCGCCCCCGGCAGGCCCGGTCCTGCCCTGCCCCTCCTGCTGCCCGCCTGGCACCTCTCCCTTCTCCTCCCCCCTCTCTCTCTCCCTCTCCTTCTCACTCATTGTATCCCGGCTCCATTCACAGGCAAAAGTATGAAGCCCCATCCTTTTCAGATTGGATTCCCTCTTGAGTTGTGGGCGGGCAAAGTGCTGATTTTTTTAAAATGCCAGTTCAGTGTTGTGTGAATTCTGTGTGTGTTGTTTCTTGGGGTGCATTTGTGTTCTATCTGTGCTTCTTTGTGGACTAGTATGTTAAAGGAATTCGATTGAGAAAGGCAAATATGGTTCAGCCTAAATACCTGTAGCCTTTGGTGAGGTGGTGATTTTTCAGTCTGTACATAGGATTTTTGAGGGGTGTATTTATTTAAGAGTATTATGCATGTCCAAATGCATTAACGTGTATATATGTATTCTTGCACAGTATCTGTTTCATCTTAGTTTCAGAGGATGCTTGGCAGCCCATCTTTTGTCCGTACTGAGGACAGAAGTATCTGTTCCATGTCCTTGTGAGATAGATATTTAGATTGGTATGGAGATGGGTGGATGGATGGACAGAGGAATGGATAGAAGGATTGAAGGATAGGGAGGTGAAGATTTTAAACACCGGTTATTTTGGGGAAAAAATCCACTTCGGATTTATAACTGGCAGGTTTTTCTTTTTTTTTTCCATGAATTATAATCTGATCGTCATTATTGTTCTTTATAAAATACTCTTCATATTTCAGTATTTATGTAAATAGCAAATACTTTTGCCTTTCCCCACCTGCTTCTTTACTCTCCGAAACAGATTTGTGGCAGGTCGAGAGAAATGAATTCATTTCCTTCTTGATGAAGTAATCCTATGAATGTGAATTTCTTGAAGAATATCTTCATATTTTTCATGATGATGGCTCTTTGTAGGTCCCTGACATTATTCTTTCTGGTTGATAGCATGCAGTTTATGGTTTCTTATCTATGAATTATCTGTTTCATAAATACATCCCTTCCTCTCTAGTCTGGTTTGTAGAATAGTTTCAAATAATTGACTAAAATGCTTTTTATTGCCATTTTGAATATCTCTTAGCTATTATTTTTAATCACAAAAAAAATGTTGAAGCAAATACGTGGATTGCATTGTACTAGTAACTGTTCATGTTCCAAAGACTGTAAAAGATATTACAAGATAATTTCTCTTCCAGACGCTGAACCCAAAGTGGAATGAAGAATTTTATTTTAGAGTAAGTTTTTCATTTTTTTGATAATAACTATTATTGATAACTAGGTTGATAGCACAATAGATTCATACTAAGTAAAAGCTGTTAAGTTTTTATGTGAAATTCTTTTGAGAAATGGCTGGGTAGCCACCTCATGTGGCCTAAGGTTTCAAAGACTGCCTAGTAGCAGCAAAATCTGGACTTGTTTCATTTTGGGGGTGTTTTAGAGAAGCAAAAAGAAAAGTTACCCAAGTACCATATTTTAGCTTTTCTACTCAAATTTTTCTTTAAAAATACGGTAAAATATAATTAAAACAATAGCTTAATTCTTTCTATGAGACACGGGTTATGAATGATTTTAGAGGTAAAATAAAGCAACAGAGGCAACATGATTAAAAAGAAGCCTAAAACTTACCAGTCATGTTCTAGTTAGGAAGGGAGAGTTTTGTAATTGAAACGTGTGTGTGTACAAGTGTTAATATAAAACTATTTCTGGACTATAAATATCACTGAATTGGGTAAAATTTCCTCAACCTTGTATGTTTAACACCTAGAAGAGCTATATGTAGAAATGACAATTGTGTGAATTAATGGAGATTAATTACTATTCAAGGAGTTTTTGTGGTGGTTGCTGTATTTTTTTGTACGAAAACTTGGGAAATACTAAACTGCTCATCTGTTGGAAAGTTTTCTTTTTCCCCCTCTTCAAAATCAATATACTTTGCCTCTATAGCTGTGATATTAAAAACTTCTTTACTTCCAGAAATGCTCCAGATGAGATCTTCAGATTAGTGTAGATTCCCAAAGAACAATACTACCATTAGACCCATTACATTAGGTCCTGATTTCTTCCTTTCAAACACAATAGTATTTTACGTGCTCCTAACTTCAGTCACTATCTACAATATCTGTTTTCTGTTATGTTCAGAGCTAAAATATGGTATTGATATTTTAATACTTGGTGGATCCTATGTATAGCCTCTATCAGATGCATTTAAATTACTCCGTGAAGGACTGAAAAGCTAATGGGGGCAGATAGATGTTGTTGGCCCTTAGTGAAGTCTCAAATACAGCTTTCCACTTGTAAAACTCCAAATGACCTAGACTGCTTTCAGTTTAACACCTGGGCCACATTTATGTAAATTTTAGTGCATCCAAGATTTTGTCAACTTATCTTGGCTATAGCAGTTTGTAAACTCTGTTTCTCTTGGCTTTAAAAGAAAGGGGGGGGGGCTTTGTTTTATTCATTCCACAAATCTCAATTGAGTGCCTACTGTGTGCCGCTCCTTCCAGGGCCTGTGTGGATGCATTGGTCAGCACAACCTTCACAGAGCTTCCAGACAGATCCTAGCTAGATCCCCGTCCATCTGCTTGCTCTGTCACTAAGCGAAGGGCAGGCCAAGGGGCCAGAAGCCCGTGAATCGCTCCGTGCTGTACTGTCAAACTTTATTTTGTTTCACTTTCCATGGTGAAGCAGTAGACCTGAATCCCATCTCTGGCTCTACCACTTACCACCTTTGTGACCTTAGAACTCCACCTGAAGACAGACACTAGCTGTGAGTTCCTTCTCTCTCATGAAGGAGAGAGAAGTCCTCACTTGATGGGGTTGTTTTCATGCAATGAAGTAAATCAGAAAGCTTAACTACCAGGTATCCCATATGGTTGGTACTTAATAAATGATAATTGAGCCTGAATGATGATTCCTGCCATTTTGGTGAGGTTTTGGTTAAGAGAAAGAAGCAAAAAGACACTGAAAGCCCCAGGAGCTCTGACCCCACAGTTGCTGGAAGTTGGGACATCTTTGATTTCTTTGTTCTCTCTCATTTCAAAGCGTGGGCTCTGAGACAAGCAGGTCAGACCTGGTTGGGGCCTCCCGGTTGCCCCACATATTACTTATGGGCTCCTGGGCAGGTTACTTAACCCTCAGAGTCTCAGCTCCCCATTTGCAAAATTAGGAGGACAGTTATACACCATAGGTTGCTGTCAGGATTAGATGAGGTCATGTGTTTTTGATATTTAATAAGGAGATAGTGCCCCCAAAATAAGTATACAATAGTCAATAGCTCCTTTTACTATTCTCTTCATTTTTGTCACTGCTATTCTCATTATAATTATAGACCTAAGAGATTTCCTCAGGCACAGACCTTTGTGAAGATGTCACCTTGGTCTCCATGCCTTTTGTGGGGGAGATACAGAAACTCTCTAAAACTATTTAAAATTTTCTTTGCAGCCAAGAGCATCTTATTCTTCTAATATGCCTAAATATTAGGCATAGAATAATCCAGAAGTCAGTAATAGAAAATGTGATTTAGTAGACACAGGATTTCTAGAAGAGTAGCAGTTTAATTAGATGACACAGATGATCTAGGTGCATTATAAAGCATTTCATTCTATGTCTCTTATCCTTCGAGTTATTTCTGCCCATTTTTTAAAATACTGTTTTTGTCCCCTTTATAGGTAAACCCGTCTAATCACAGACTTCTGTTTGAAGTATTTGATGAAAACAGATTGGTAAGTGGGTCCCAGGTCTTGATTTTTTGCTTCATTTTTTAAAAACTGAATTTTAAAGCCGCATCTTTCAGAACTCTGTTATCTGTGTTGTACTTCTGCTAGTACATATGCACCCCCCCAAGATTTTTTTTGCCTATTACTAGTTTATGATTCTAACAAATATATTTGTATGGATAGGACAGAAATTTTATTTGTATATGTGTATGTTTTCATCATAGTCAATAGTAGTGACAATCACACTAGTGATACATCAAGCCATGCGCCTCTGCTCTTATGTTGGGAGTCTGCAGTGGCAAGCAAACCTTTAAAGAGGCCATCACTCATGTAAACAAACCTTAATATAAGCCAGAATACAGTCCTTTCACCCATTCGGTTGTGAATCTGTGGTGATTCTCTTTGGGAAAACAAAAAACTAATTAACGGTATATAGCAAAAAGTGAACCTATATTTAGCAGGCAAAATTAAGCTGTATTTTAAAAATGGTACTTTCTCAAGGGAAGTTTGTGGGAAGTACCTTTAAAGAACCAAAGATATGCCTGAGGCATAAAACTCATAGAAACATTTTATATATACATTGATAGATAGATATGTAACATGTCCATATCTTATCTGTCTATATAATACATGTAACTAAGATTTCATTTTAAAAATGGAATTGCAGCATCACATCTGGCTTTAAAGCATTTTGGCAGAATCAGCTAACTAGAGTGTATTCATCAGGTACCCACAAACCAAGTGTTCCAGCTATGCATATGAACATTATTATGTTCTGTGTAAGCCTTTAAGGAACTCTCAGAAGTGGTATTAAAACTCTCAAGTTTTCTGTTGTTAGTTGTATCCAGATTTACTTTCCATGAAACTTGTGTATATTTCTTGGTTAAAAGGAGTGTTCTTATTAAGGAAAAAAAAAAAAGAAATAGGGAAACCATAAAATAGACTCTTAATGATAGAGAACAAACTGAGGGTTGCTGTAGGGGAGGTGGGCGGGGGAGGGTCTAGATGGCGGATGAGCATTAAGGAGGGCACTTGATGTAATGAGCACTGGGCGTTATACGTAAGTGATGAATCACTAAATTCTACACCTGAAACTAATATTACCCTATCTGTTAACTTACTAGAATTTAAATAAAATCTGGAAACAAACAAAAAGGAGTGTTCTTATAAACCCTTCTTGCTGCTGATTTCAGCTGAAACTCCCAAGTCTTTTGAGTAGCTTAAACTTAATATAATAGTTTTGGAGGAGTCTTACAATGCATCTCATTTAACTCTCTGTCCTTGCACGTGAGACAAGGGAGGTCTGGAGCCTTTACATAATTTAAACACAGCACCCGGTGGAATCTGCTGTTCTCTTAAGTCCTCAGGCCAGTGGTGGTGAATAGCCAGGCCTTTTATGCTTATTATAGACCTCGGGAGTGTAGTTAATCTCCTGGGCTTGGTATTATTCTCCAAATTAGAAAGCCAACAGATTCTGGCCTACTGTACCGAAGCCTTTTCTGTAAAAATATACGGGGTCTTGGTGGCTTCACGTTGAACTCAATGTTTTATACCTTGGGTGATAATGAGTAGTACCAAATAACTAAATCACTTCTGTGTGTATGAAGTTATTTTCTTGTTAAATTGAATGAGAGATTCTGATGATGGTGCAGTTCTTAGCACTCCATCTCCTATCCAGCAAATACTGAATCAGGCAGTGTTGAGTAGAGTAGAAGTCAGTCCCTGAAGACTCATATACATATACAGACTACATATACATACATACACAAACTAATCCTTATTCTCTCCTTTATTGAGTATAACAACATGTTTCCAAGGTGGAGAGGGTCAGATTTAAGGGAAAAATGCCTCTTGTCAGATGTGTTATAATTCATTATTTTCTTTTTACTAAGAGAAATTTGCTGTAAAAAAAATTTTTGTTTCCATTTCTATTACTAAAATATGACTGCTGTTGAGATGACCTCTCCATGGATCCCAAACTAGTCTTCCAAACCCAAAAGGGCTTTGAATGCAGAGCTCTAAGAAATCATGTGTGAATACACACTTTATCTGAAACATTGTGTTTTATGATACTAATACCTAGCTTTGCCCCAGGCTGTTTGCGGACTTTTGTTGTTGTTGTTTAACCAGTCACTGAAAACTGGTGGTGGTGTTTGTTGCTTTGTTGGCTCTTCCTCCAGCTAAGACCATACATGACTACAGTGGTACTTGGCGGTTTGAGCATCTCAGCAAACTAGCTTCCATTTCTCTCATGGAGATCAGTTTTGGCATTTAAAACACATGCCTTTGGAAAACCGGTTTGCACGTATGTAAACACGGGGTTAATCCTCCACACCCTCAATTCTAGAGCTGTTGACAGAGTCATCCTTTGTGGATTTTAAAATAAACTTTTTGTCACTCTCTGCAGCTTTTGGTATTTTCCCCTCCCTTTTTTTTTTTTTTTTTTAAAGATTTTATTTATTTATTTGAGACAGAGAGAATGAGAGAGACAGAGAGCACATGAGAGGGGATAGGGTCAGAAGACGAAGCAGACTCCCTGCCGAGCAGGGAGCCCGATGCGGGACTCGATCCAGGGACTCCTAGATCATGACCTGAGCCGAAGGCAGTCGCTTAACCAACTGAGCCACCCAGGCGCCCTTTCCCCTCCCATTTTTTACTCCCTCCTAAATAAGCTTCTGTGTTAAATCACTGATGTTTCTGGATCATGGAAAACCGTAAGCTTGAAACACAGAGACTATATCCAAGTTGACTACAAATCTGATGACAGTTTTTTGAACATGGACCTTTATTACTCGGGTCCTTTTTGGCCCTTCACAAAAATGGTGAGATTCCGTGCTTGTGATAATATTGCTGACTTCTCCCTGGAAAACAGCTCTGGGCAGCCTTCTTTCTGTATGGTATTTAAGTTAACTCACTATGAAAACCACATTCACACCCTTCCTCAATTTTCCTTCCTTTTCTGGTGGGGATTGGGGGGTGGGTGTGGTGATGGGTTTTTCTCCTGTCTGGCATATAGGACAGAATGTTTTCTCCAGCTGGGCTCCTTTTCTCTGGGACTTCCATGTCTGATAGTCGTATTATGAGTGAGATCGCGACACACACACCCCCCCCCCCCCCATTAAATGAAAAAATATAGTAGTAGGAGGCAGACAGCTCACTGACCCTGTTTTAAGTTGTAACTCCCTGCACTTAGCTATTTTGTTACTTGTAGATCATGGTCTAATTATTTAGCATTAAAGGGACACTCATTCTGTGGGGTGTGGAATCATATTTATAGTACCTTTTATTAGTTTGCATTCCGTCGTGGTAGTGTGGTGATATCATAAATAACAGAAACATAATATCGGATGCTTGTGAAAGGGTTTTCTTGCAGCCAGAGCATTTTTCCTTGTCGTTCTTTGGTTTGCTAGGGGAGGCGGGGGAAATACGGTGTGTGCGCATGTGTTCAATGCCGGCTCTCCGGCATTGGTTAGAGAGTCCCAGTGCCCTGCCTCGTTCGGAAAGAACTGTCCCGTGAATTTGATGCGGGCTAGATTTATAGCAGCATGGCTTGGACTGTGTTTGCTGCCTTAGTCAGCTGTGAGAGCTCCCTGCTGGGGCCACTCCTGTCTGATGGAAAAGCAGCAGCTGGGAAGGTGCTGTTTCAGGCTCTTGCTGTGTAAAAAAAAAAAAAAAAAAAACTGAGAGCGCGAGAGGGGGGAAAACTCCAGTAAGTGCACAAGCTGGCCTTGGAGGGGGAGACCGCGGTCATGTGGTTCTGGCCATCCTACCCTCTGTCACAGTGCGGATGAGAGCTTTTTGCTCTTACCCAATCATGCCTGGAATGCCGCTTGCCACTTGGGTTATTTCTGCTATCTGTCGCTCCTGGTGCCGCAGTGCTAACGCTTTGGCAGATGGGACACTTTTTCTTGGAGTTTGTGTCTTCAGTTTTTGACTTCTGGCAGTGCCGGGCTCGTTGTCGCCGCTCACCCTCTCCCTCCCTGCCCCCCTGGGCACCATGGCCCATCGGCTTCGGTTTCATTTTGGCTCTGGGCGCAGCAACACAGCCCCTGAGTCCGAGATCCTAGACCAGGAGAGGGAAGAGGACTTTTTCATGGCATTCCACACGCTGCCGCGGAGGAGTGGCCCGCACCCCTTCGCCCAGCAGGGCGCGGAGGACCGCGGTGGCCTGCAGGAGGCCGTGGGCGCGCTCAAGCGCAGCACGTCCATGTTCATCCCGCAGCTCCTGG
The DNA here is from genome assembly GCF_054177405.1 of Leptonychotes weddellii. Classification (NCBI taxonomy): domain Eukaryota; kingdom Metazoa; phylum Chordata; class Mammalia; order Carnivora; family Phocidae; genus Leptonychotes; species Leptonychotes weddellii. Next base: position 15,702,685 of record NC_138381.1, on the reverse strand, counting down.
GCCCGCTCGACGCGCGGCCCACCCGCAGCTCATCTGTGCAGATCTCCCTGCAGCGCAAGGCGGCCGACGGGGCCCCCGACGCGGGTGCGCCGCCCGAGGGCCCAGACGGCGACGCGGGCTCGGCATCCCGGGCCGGTGGCCCGGAGCCCCCGGAACCCGAGACCCCCGGGAGCTCGCCCCCGAGGGCGGCCCGGGCTCCGGGCCCGCAGCTCAACGGCACGTGTGGCCGCCGAGCGCCCGGCCTTGCCGCCTGCGACGGTCGCGAGGTGGCCGAGCCGAGGGCCGCCTGGGGCCCCGAGGGTGGCGGGGGGCTGCGGATCCAGCACCGCGCCTCCAGCGCCGACGTGCGCCAGGTGAGGCTGACGCCCTTCGGGGCCGAAGGCCAGAGCAGCCCTTCGGCGCCGGAGCCCAGGCGCTGGTCCCTGCAGCACGTTCCGGATGCTTCTGGAAGCTCCGGGAAGCGCTGCTTCGTCTTCCAGTTGCAACAGCCGCAACCGGGCGCTCCGGGGCCAGGCGGTGACTTCAACTTCGGTTTCACCGGCACGAAGGGGGACAGGCTGGTGAGGTACCCCCGCATCCGGCTGGAGAGGAGCACCTCGTACCCCACGCAGCCCCGCGCAGAGCGCGGGAGCCCCACGGAAGAGCGGGGCCACCCGGAGACGCCGCCTCGGGGCCGCAGGGGGGCTCCCGAAATCCACAGGACCAACTCGGTGGAAAGGACGCCACAGGGGCAGGGCTGCACGTTTAAGATCAGGCAAGATCAAAATGCGGGGCAGCAGCACTTCAGAATTCTCGTGACTCGGGGGCCGGAAGAAGCCCCCCAGAATCCCGAGGAGAATAACGCCAGCAGCCCTGGTACCACTAGGGTAGCTGGCGTCCCGGTAAGTTGGCGTGCGGTTTGCGTGTGACCGCCGGGTCTGAAGGGACTGAGCCAAGCCCAGAAGGCTGCTTCTGCAGGCTCATTAAAACAAACTTCATCCTCCTCCTTTCTCGGAGTTTCCCTGCTTCAGGCCATTGTAACAATGTCTGGCTGAGTTCTGGGACCGTGATTTGTAGCCCAGTATTTGGTAGAGTCCCATAAAACTAGTGTTTAAGAAGACACTGTGTGTTTAGACCCTAAAAGTCAAATAACTGTTTTGAAGATCAGATGATCCCTGCTCCCTCCTTGTCCCCTTCTGAATAAAAGAATTTTAAAAAATTCATTACTCTGACTTAATCTGCCGGTGCCCCAACATGTTGATCTCAGAAATGCATTTAAGAGCTGCTTGCTTTGATGATGTTTCATTTGAAAATAACCAATTCTCATAAAGGTGAGAGAATGTCACAAAACTTGAGTCTCGTCTCTTAACAATTAAGTACATGGCAAGTTTGATCAGTTCTTCCTAATGGCCCTTTTGCTGTGGAGGATTGACCCTTGTTATATAATTTATTGTCTTTGGGTTTTTGTCCATTAAGTAATACTGAACAAGAGTGGTCACCCTTGTGGGGCAGTAAGAAATGTATTTTTGAAGCAGATTGGCTTATGGACCAGGGCTAGGCAAAACTGCTTGTTAATGGTCAGATTGCAGAGGTCATGCAACTTAACACTGGCCACTTGAACATCTAACTGGGAGGCTGTATATAGACGAGTAAGTGCCCTGTCTCCAGCTGTGGAAACAGGCACCCTAGGACAGATTTTGGCTTTTATTTCTCCTGTGTTCTTGCTCTCTCCCTCTTGGTGAAATGGAGTACAGAAAGACAGCTGCTAATTTCACCAAGCAAATGATGAGTCTGCATCTTTCATGGCTTATAGTGGGATGAAAAGTTTTATCTGTTAACTTTCTTTTACCTAGTAATTACCAACCACTGAGGGCTCTATCTAAACACCGAGCGCCTTACATTTTGAAATGGGTTTTTTCCCCCTGGATTTATTTGAAGACCGGTTTGAGGATAGATCGTGAAACATTAAGGGAACTTTTTGTTTGGGTTTTGGTTGTGCCTTGAGACTTTTCAAAGTGGATGACTGAGTATTCGTGTGGAATTGTATCATCTTTTATTGCCGTGTGTTGAGAAATGTTTTTGGCTAAAGTTCAAGTGAACTTTATCACACTGCTCCATCATTGGTTTGCACCATTTTGAAGGTGTAATCCGATGCTCAATGCAAGTATTTTATCTTTCTTGGTGTTCTGTAAATGTTTCTTCTTCTTTCTTTTCCATGCATCCTTTTATTATCGCTAACCTTTTTTTTTTAGGAAATGTCTGAGTGCTTTGTCTTGATCTGAACTGGTATATCATTTTTATATAATAGTACAAATTTCAGTAGAATTTTGATATTATAATAGTTCTAACCTTCACCCCCAAGAAAGTACATCACAACAGTTACAGGCTTCATTGGGCAAGACAATTTCTTGCTGAACTTGGACCGCCTACTAGCTGAGGTTTCATAAACAAAATGCGTTCCTAAAGTTTTGGTAACTACTCAATGATATTACCAAAAACTTAAGTCATTTTGCAGTTAGATGTTGAAGACAGATGTGTTTATATAACTAACGTCTCATTTGGCTTGAAATTTCTAATGTAATTAGGAAACAAACAGGATATACTAAAACTGGTACGTACTTAGATACAAGGGCTATTCTCAATTGAAAGGACTGTGAGAGCAGGAAACAAGTATCTTCCAATTTGGAAATTTAAGGTCTAGAATAAAGAGCCTTTCTTGAGAGTAAGTTCTCTGGTGCGAATTTCATAGGTGTAGTTCTCCTATGTGAATTTTGATACACCTGTGATATTTTTGTTCATGGACGTAAATTCATAAATGGTTGGTAAGCAGCTGGGGTTTTTTTAAAGCAAAAACTTTTTTTCTTTAAGAGGCAAAAACAAAACTCGTCACATCACAGAACCGTCTGCTCCATTCAACACTTTGTACGTGTTTCATATGGGCAGGGGTGTTAAGTCTAGGCGGCAGCTGCCCTGGCCTTATTTATCTTGAGGGAAAACATTCACTGGGGCGTCTACAGTCTGGCTGCCACCAGGCTTTTTTGATGGTTCACATATCTGCTGCTTCAGTCAGAAGGGTACTTCATTATTCGTTCACGTGAAAAATTAATGAAAATTTGTTGCAGCCTGGTTTTTAAATGGCATTAGAAATGTTTCTCGATTGGGCAAACCACTCAGGCTTCCTTTTACACATGGGCTTCTATTGCACCGTCTCTTCTCTGCCTCAGACCTTATTACAAGGTTACCCTGTTGAGTATTTTTCTGTGTCTCAGGCTGCCTCCCAAACATCCTGCCGTGAATAAATCTCAAATGCAACATGACTTCAAAAAATGTCAACCAGCTAGATTCCTGGGGGGAAAAAATACGTTTCCACGCATTAACCCCCTTTGGTGATGGTTTTCCATCTGGTCTGGCCACCCATTCAGGAAAGCAGAATTGGTTCTTGTCATCCGTTAGGATATTTCAGAAAGGGCTTTAGGACTGAGCAATTCCATTTGTGGCGTTATTAACAGTCATTTCGTGAATGACTTATTTTCTTAGTTTTTGAGGTATTTGGTTTGGTTATGGACTCCTTCACTGTATTTGAGTTTTTCTGAGGAAGTTAGATCACCATTTCCCAGCATCGGTGCCCCCTTTCCAAACAGTCTCAGGGATAATCACTGCTAGGTTCTGCATTTTACAAGCTGAGTTTTCGGATCCCATTAATGCCATGAGGTGTTTCAGGTCCACTGTGTATATAACATTACACTGGATACTTGGAAGGTTTCTGGGGCTGTCTTCAGTTGCTTGCTGACAAAGTTTGTTATGTAAACAGAGGGGGAGGAGGGCCCGTGGGGGCAAAAACAGGTAGTCTCCCACCCACTACATATACCAATAGGGAAGGGAGTGTTTCTCCTTTACTGTTACCCTAGGTTCTCTGCATTTTCCCTGTGTCCTCTCAGTGGACATCCACTTTGCAGAAGTAGTATACTCATCTCTTGGGATTAAAAATTTATTTTACTAAACAAAAGAATACCCAAACTCTTTTTATTTGGAGGGGATTTTAATTTGAATCTCTTTTAGAGACGATGATTTTACTGTACAGAAAAACCTTGACACTAGTACTAACTGGTGTCACTTTTTTACCCTAAAAAAATAATTCTCTGAATATATGTATAAACCACCCCTTTGTTTAAAAAACACACCAACAGCCGTGTGATGAATAAGAAAACTATTTCTTTCATTCACTGGGTTTCTGATTGGATTCTCTAAACATTATTTTCCCTTGAATATAGTAACAACCTCTTAATGCGATCGTATGAGAATATTCCAATACTATGTAACAAAATTTCAGCTATTTCCATGGATGCTTTGATTCGGCATTGCTCAGGGTTGACACGGATAGGAGTTGTTTTTTTACAAAGTCTCTCTCTAGTACTTCACCATTTGAAGGATGCCTTCATTTGTTTCACTTGGTCCCTGTAACTAACATCCCATTGCGAAGGCATTGCCTCACTCAGCCTTGCTTGCTATCCTGCGAAATAGTGCTATTTTTCTATTTCCAATGAAGGTACATGGTAGCTTCATTAGATGTGGGAACTAGCATAATCTATCACTTTGTGTGTGCATAATGGGAATTTTAAAAATATCTTTAAAAGTCTGTGTAGCCAAAAAGCAGTTAAATGCTTCCAGTGATGTGACATTTTTGCTGAAATTTTTGAAGATGGTACCTCCAGTTGGTGCTTTGCAACTTAACAGGGCCGGGGGCTGGGGGTGGGGGGCAGTTTTGGAGACCCGCAGAGGCAGCTGGGCAATTTACTGACATGTCTCAGGGGAGTTAGAAGCCTTCTCTGAGCTTATTCTTAAGTGAAAAATGAGGATAAAAATCTCCAGCTCTCCCAGGTTTCTGGTGAGGTTTAAATGAGGGAACATATGTGGAAGTACCTGATTAGTGTTGGTGTTGGGGTTTTTTCCTTCTTAACCGAATAGTTGTAATATACAAATCTTTCTTTGAGGAAGGTAATCAAGTTAACTCTGAACATCAGTTTTGGATCAGCATCAGGCATAGCATGGATTTAAGGCATACCTGGAAGTATTTAATAACTAGCTTTGATATCTCATCTGTCCTAAGTCTGGCTGTTGGATAATCAGCATCACAGATCCCAAACACCACCTGTGATGATCGGTCCTTAAAAAGACTCACATTCATTGGTGAGCTATGGATTGTAGAAAAGGATCTTTAATTGTATTTGCTGTATTGAATTTTGAAACTTTGAAACTTATATTTTTACCAAGTCATTTTGCTGTAACATTTCCATTGGTTACGTTTACGTTTCCCTCTTACAGGTTGAGGCTTTTGAGCAGCAATCTCATGTTATCTGTACAAGATCTCCACATTGTGTGATTGGCAAATGAGGGTAGTATTTGTGCCTTATCAGATACTGCCTTTTGGAGGGTTTTCATAAATGCCGCAACTGCTGCTTTTGGCCAAGCCTGGAGCCAGAGTTCCTAGGCATTGAAATTAATCTATAATTTTGTAACCCATGTTAATAAGAAAGTTGTTATTGCTACATAAAAGTTCACAATACCAGAGGAAATTGACTCCATGTAAGAATTCTCTTAAAATTTAATAAATGTTGGGTGTCTGTGTAGTTGATGGTTTAAAACTAATTGAGGCTAATCGGAATGTTAATGTATTTGTATAACTGGAGATAATGAGGCATATTTTTAATAAAAATAAGCTCATATTATTGCTGAGCTAGATTACTGCCCTTAAATATTTTGACTTTTTTTTCCCCCAGCTCTTAATGATACTACCAGGACATTTGCCGTAATGAGGAAAAAGCAGGAAATTCACAGTGTCGAAACTATTGATTAAATGCACGAATACCAGACTATCTTAAGTTTCCACTATACTTGCCAAAAGAAGCTTGGGAAGCCTAGTCCAGTCTAGTGATTATGAGAAGTTTAGTATCCTGTCTTCGGTCGTCCACTTCCCTTGATTCATACCAGGCAGCACAATATAATTCCATGTCCTGCAAAAGAGAGAACACTAAGACCATCTACCTGCTATATACACCCAGCTCCAGTTTAAAGGTTAAAAGGGCCTAAAGGGATAGAGTATTGAAAATATTAGTTATAATAGGTATTTCAGGAAGTCTGTGTTTTTTCTGGGCAAATGGAGGTTATCGAAAGATTTTTAGCTTGACTTCTTAGGCATTATGGGTGAATAATGTTCTCAATGGATGTTCCTTTTTGAACCTTGTTTATTCTGCTCACAGCTTACTTGGGCGAACTGGAATACAGAGAACTATAAAAGAACAAGTGAAACAGGTGGCCTGGAAGGAAATGGTTGATGTCCTGGCCAGTTTTATGCTGTCCTGAGTTGACACTTTGGTGGTCTCTAGGCACCACCACATTGTAACAGGAAGTTGAGCTTTCAGTATGGAGGATGGAAGAGATTGAATTTCAAGAAGCCTGCTTTTTATACCCTGATCATTTTAGAACCATGGGCCATTCTGACACGTTGGAACAAAGTACTTAATGTGAAGGGAGAGGTCCTGAAATGAAATGACAGTATCAGAAATTGAGTTGGAAGGGGCCCTCTTTTCTTCAGATTGGCTGTGGTCCCTAGCCTAGTGTTCAGATACTTTGTATCTGTTCCTTTAAGTGCCTGCCTTCTTTGAAACCATTCTGTGTTTATTTTGTGTTAAGTATTGTGCTATATTTTGCTTAACTGGGTAAGCAGAAAGAGAGGGAATGACCCCAGTGAGAAGAGACCGGCATTTCCCCTAGCAAATCTGCCTTTCAGAGCCCCTGGAATTTACACAGACTTCTCTTGTGACTTAATTTTTATATATGGGAGTGGGTCAAGGGGCTTTTACGTGCCTCATGTAATAACTCTGGGGAGTCTGCTTTCAACCTGTGGTGTTGCCTCAAGTTGCTTACCTCTTGCAGGGGAGGGGGGAAGCTAGGACAGGGTAGGGATGGTATGAGGCATATTAAGTATTTGGTGATCCAGATAGTTTGATAGATTTATAGTTTCTCTTTCTTTCTCTAGGTCAGTCCAGAACTGATAGACCTTTAAAATATATTTAATGACCCACACATCATAACTCATCTATTTCCTTGACTTCTTAAAGCTTCACAGTCTATTGTACTTCTTGACCATTTCTTTTTCATATTCTTTTAAAATACACAATTAAGATATTTGACTCTTGAGGGAGAAAGAGTTGCTTTGGTCCAGATTTTTTGAGTTGAATAGAAAAGTTGAGTTGGAGCAGAAATACTGAAATGTGTATATTAAGCTCCAGCCAAGAAGCCTAGCACTTCTTCAAAGCAGAGAGCTTCCGGCTAGAAGTTTATTGCGTGACCAACAGCTCTCTTTAACTTTCCTGAGGAGTTCGGCCCAGTTAACCACTGCACACTAACAGCATAACTCTGTGGCTCTTCTATATTCTGCTCATGAATATAATGCCTCCATTTTAGGATCAGTTCAGTATGTATGTACTGATTTGTGTTTTCCAGTTGAAAAAGATACTAAATTGTAATAAAACTCTAAACTTTGGATACAATGTTGATCTTACCGTAATAGAAACCATGTTTAAAAAAAAAAAAATCCTGGTACATTATTCTACCTCGTGCTTATTCTAATTAGTGTGTATTATTAGGGTGCCCAGTTACTATACTAAAGGACAAAGCAGTAAAAATAGTTTTATATAAACACAGTGTACCTGAGGGCCTGCCTGCATCCTCAGTTGAAATTCTATTAGCAAGAGATGTTCCTGAATTTTGTAATATGGCATTGTTCTCTAGCTAATGTATGCAGGAGTCCTTTTTATTTATATTTATTTTTTTAAAGATTTTATTTATTTATTAGAGATCACAGGCAGGGGGAGTGGCGGCGGGGGGTGGGGGGGAGAGAAGCAGGCTCCCAGCTGAGCAGGGAGCCCCGTGCGGGGCTCCATCCCAGAAATCCCAGAACCACAGGATCATGACCTAAGCCAAAGGCAGACGCTTAATGACTGAGCCACCCAGGCGCCCCACAGGAGTCCTTTTTAATTCTATATGCATAAACTTACAGAGCTGTGAGTTCTCTGAGGAATCCTTTCAGCCAGTTCCTTTCATTTTAAAATGAGGAAACTGAGCATTATTTTTGCAGTTACAGAGAACATACTTTTTATCTCACAGGTGTGAAATGATTATTGTTTCATGATACCACATGTGTACTTCTTGATGTTAGAAACGCGGAAGGTTGGGAAGCCTGTTGTCGTAGAAGTTTTCCAGGTGACGGGACAGTGGAGGTGAGGCACACCGGCAGAAGCCTTCTGCAGGTGGGTGACAGGCTGCTTACTCACGGGGTGGGACGCTGTGGGTCATGGTGCACAAGGGCGATGTCACGGAGAGGAAGATCAGAACCAGATCTAGAAAGATGACCAGGATTGGTCTCAGTGGATCAGCGGAAGGGGTTTGTTTGGAAGACGGAAGGGAGAAGTGACCACCAGTGATGTGCTTGCTGGGTTTGCCTAGGAATTTCCTTGATCATGATCAGCAAGTTTCAACAGATTGTTTCTTGATGTGAAACATTGTTGAAGAATTTCGTGGTGGTGTAGTTATCAGAATGAATAATTCTTCTCTTTCCCATCAAACGTTGAGTTGAATGAACTCCTTCCTGGTCAGTCTGCCTGCCTTCCACAGAGCCCTTCCATAAGCACCTGCCTGGCCCAGGCCAAGGACAAAGAGATACCAGGACAGTTCCTGCCATTGAATAGTGATAACAGGAATTAAACTGGTGCCTGTAACCTTTAATGTAATCTATTGTAGGGCCATAACCCAAACAGAAATGAGTAAGCTTGATTTATAAGGCTTATCTCTGTTAATTGTTTATATATGTGCTGGAGAATTTATCCTGAAGGGCTAAAGGAATGAATATTCTCAGCCTTATTGTGCCTTTCTTTCTTTTCAGAATGACATTTTAACTTAAGAAAATGCTAGTCGTTATTCTACGTTATGATATGGGAACTGTTAATTATGTAAAGTACATACACTTAAATATTGTATGCATTTTGATTTAACAAAACAAATCCCATTTCCACTATTCAAATTAACCATATTCACTTATAGGTGGATACAGTCATTAAATAAAATTAGTAATATTGATTGGATCTAAAACTTAAACCAAGAACTAAAATAACCTCAAGATTCATCTAAATCTAGATTTAAATAATTTTGTATAAAATGTTCCACACCATAGAATAAGAAGCAGTTAAAAAAAAAATCAGAGGGTGCCTGGGCGGCTCAGTCAGTCAAGTATCCAACTCTTGATTTCAACTTAGGTCGTGATCTCAGGGTCATGAGCTGGAGCCCCAAGTTGGGCTCTGCATTCAGTGGGGATTCCACTTGAGATTCTCTCTCCCCCCACACACTCCCTCTCAAATGAATGAATGAATGAATTTTTTTTTTTTTTTTTAAGATTCTGTTTATTTGAGAGAGAGAATGAGCGGGGGAAGGGACAGAGGGAGAGGGAGAAGCTGGGTCCCTGCTGAGCAGGGAGCCCAGTGTGGGACTAAGTCCCAGGACCCCTGGGATCATGACCTGAGCTAAAGGCAGATGCTTAACCAACTGAGCAACCCAGGCGCCCCATGAATACATCTTTAAACAAAACAAAACAGATCTGTGAAGGATCACTCCTAACCTTGGAAGCAGAAAGGGGAATCACCAAGAAAAAATGGACAGACTCATCTATATAAAAGTATTAAATTTCTGAACTATGAGAAATATTAATTCTGGAAAACAACAGATGTTTTTCTTAGCGTTTAATACAACCTTCTCTCACAGTATATCTTCTCAGTGTCTGTGATCCTGCTTACATAATTTTTGCTAATGTCTGTGTTGTGAAAGTTCTAGTAAATACCAGAAAAATATGGAGGTTCCCCAATCTCCTGATTCTCCCACCTCTGCCCTGGGAAGTAGGCATGTGCAGGTGTATCACATAGAGAGATGAACAATAAAGACCTAAAAGCCAATCCTCCCAAATTGCATCACTTTGTACCTTTCACATTACAAAAATGGTGAGCATACTATGTAAAATTTTGGGAGACTTTGTGTTTGCAAATAGTACATTCAAATTGCTGGTGGTAGTGTTCGTGCATGTGACTTTAGAGTGACTGTCGTGCATTTAAGCATTTAAAAATGATAAAGCAAGTTACAGGTACTGAAATTCTTGTGTGTTGAAATGTTGGAGTCAATCCAGAGGAAGTTATGAACCTAAATGGAAGCCTTTATAAAGAGATGTTTCTATTTTCTGCTTTTTAAGTAGTTTGCTTTCCTGTACCCTTTACAAAGAGCAGATGGATGAAAAGGGCTTTTAAGATTACTGGCTACTGTGAAAATAATTTGGTGATTGTGCATTTATATTCAGGTCTCAGCCATCAGACCTTTCAGTAAACGAAGGCCCCTTTAATCCCTCCTTGTCACCAGAATTTTAGAATTTTTAAAATTTAAAATTTTTTGAATTTGTCACCAGAATTTTAGAATTTGAAATTTTCTTATTTTCTTTTCAGCCGATACATATAGGAAATAGCTAAATTGAGTTTTGTATGTCATTATTTTTTGCTCGTGGAAATTAATGTCACGAGAATAGGCTTCTTGAAGTTAACATAATTAAGCACTCTAAAATGGTCCAATTCTAGTTGGATTCTACCCCAAGCTTAGATTGCCACTTGGAGCTTTGTTGGCCATAGACAGAGAAAGTGGTCTATATTTCGTGTTTGAAAATCAAGGAGCCTAAAATCCTATTGCACTTCAAGTGAAGACCTGTTGCCTTATAATGCCGGAGTCAGTCAGAATCAGAGACACTTCCCAGGGACCTGAGACTTGTACTCGGTTGGACAAGGGCTGTGTACTGTGTCTCGGCAGAGAGATGCTTTACTTTGCACACCTTTTAAACTTGTGGAGGATGCCTAGAGTTTGGGGGATATAGGAACTCTCTCTGTCCCCAGAGAGCTGATCCTTTTGATGAGACAGGGGAATCACACAAATCAAAGACCGTGATGGGGGTCACATGAGGGTGGCCCATTTCCTTTATCCTTTTACCCCTCTCAGCTACTGACTTAACACAGGAGCACTGAGAAAAATTAGGCGGCAACCACAGTGTTGGCCTCATCTGGGGAAACCTGGAAAGGGGCCATGTGCATGGATTGAATATGTATATTGATCCGGGGACCATGACACAGCAGAAATCCTGAAAAGGCCATTTTGTGACTCTTCTGGAGCCAAAGGTGGATGTGATTGATGGACAGGATAGCTTGTGAAAAGGGATCTGGAAGGAAGCAAAAACATTCATCTTGGAGATCAAAGTTATTGGATCCATGCTTTAATCCAGAAGGAAAAATGTTCAGGATCTTCTCTCTGTCTGTCTCTATTTCTCTCTTTCTCTCTCTTTTTAATCAAGTACTAATTAGGAATTTTTTGGGAAAGGTTTTCTGTGGTTTCTTTCAAGCAGATGATAGAAAAATCTATTGACACACCCATTCCCCCAATTGGTATGACCTTTACATTGAAGAACAGCCCTAACTTGAAGGGCCCAGGCAATGAAGTAAATGCAGTTCTGCCCTTAGTGTCTGTATCCTGGTAATAGAGCAGAGAAAATCTGCAGGGTTCTAGATGTTGATGATCTCCATTTCAGTGCCTTTGTTTAGAACTGATGTTGGGGTGAAGGAGGTGGTTGTGTGTTTCTGACTCATGGAATCATATTTATTTATTCTTTTCTAAGCCTCCCTATTTCTTTTAGGTGAAACTTTTTTTTTTTTTTTCTATTAGAACAGATGGGTGGCACTGCCCAGTCGGGCTGCCTAGAGACTGATGAAAATCATTTGTGAGGGTACTAGTAGATGAGACGATAAATGTCTATGCAGTGAATTCATTGGGTAGTTGGTGCATGCCAGACACTATTCGAAGTTTTAGGTATACAGCAGTGAACAAAACCAAAAGCTCTTCGCCCTCGAGCAGCTGATAGGATGGGGAGAGCTGAGCAAAAGAAGGAAAAAGTACAGATACTAAATGAGGATCAGTGCCATGGAGAAGAGCAGGGAAGGTGGGTGTGCAAGCTCTGTCTTCACATTTTACACCGATTGTGGACGGCCGCTGTGGGGCCACGAGGATGGAAAGCCACAAGGAGGGGTTGAAGCAGTGGAGTGATGTGACCCCATTTTTATCTTCACAGACCACCCGGGCTTCTGTCCCGAGAGGCGAGGCCATTGCCGTGTTGCCTGTCGCCTTGGAGGTGGCGGGGCCCGGGCTCCGGCCTCTGCTGTCGTCCCTGCTCTGTGTATTTGTTCTTCCAGGTACTGGGGGCAGTCATCAGTTTTCTCAGGAGTTAGTCTAACCTTTGTACTTAGACTGTCAAACCTTCATACCTAGACTGTCATTTTCATGTTGCAGTGCCGAGAAAACGGGAAGCTTTTATTCTTCTTAAGTGAGTGTTATTTCAAGATGCTTTCTGCTGCCTCTGTCATGCCAGGATGTGGGCGGATTTATTTTTGCAGTTTTGCACCAGGGAGTCTGCTTCTGATTTGCAGATTGCATTTATTATAAGGCTTCTTGTCCATTGATGAATAATGTGTGGGCTACAAGGCAGATCCACGGCTTTTAAAATAGCTCATTTATCCCGCAAGGCTCACCCCCAGAGAGAGGCAGCCCCTTCCAAAGTGTTGTCCGGGAGCAGGGGTTTTTACATCCGTCTTCCCATTTCTGAAGTCCCTTGTTAGCGTCCTCTGGTTCATCGTGTGTTTCCCTGATGGGCTGAGGACTTGAAACAGACCCACACGATCTCAGTTCATGGAGAGGATCTGAGATGGGGAGAGAACTTTCAAGTTGCTGTTAAGGAAAGAGATGCTCGTTGGTCTCAGCTCCTGAGAATTTCCCGTGTAACGTGGGTTGAGACAAAGGGAAATACCAGGCATCATGCTTTATCCTGAAGCTCCGTAGCTACAGCCAGTCTATCCTCCTTGCTCTGAACTGACCAACTGAGGCCAGGGTGGAGGCTCTGGGTTTGGAGGGGGCCGATGGAGTCCTCAGAGAGCAGGAAGTTCCATTAGTGAGAACACTCCTGGGGACATTCTCCCCATCTCACAGCCATGAAAGGGTCATGGGCAGGGTGTAGGGCACGAAGGGGTTCCAGGCCACCTCCCTTACCGAGTGGAGCCCTGTGAGTCCAGTGATCTTTGCTCCCAGAAACCTCACTGCAGATTGCTTTTCCTTTTGAGCAGGTTTCTTGTTTGGCCTAGTATGTCGCAATAGGCTCTCAGTGGCCAGGTGGCATCTGTTGGAATGCTGGTGTGTGTTGCCAAGCAAAACAGATGCAGGAAGATTTGCCTGAAGGGGGGGGAAGAAGGGAAGGCGAAGTAGGGAGGAAGTGGGAGGCAGGTCGTGCTGGGGACGGGAGTGGAATTAAACCATATTTATCTATAGAAGGGAGGGCATTGCTTTCTGCATCTCAGAAAATCCTTTTGGGTTCATGCAAGTATTTCCAAGCCTGTTGAATGCCTCTTTTTCGTGGCCCACCCGGCGTTCAGAATGGTATTTAAATGGTTCCGTACAGCAGAAAGAATTACTGACCTTATGCCTAGTGCAAGCCACTGGCCATCGGTTTTTTTTTAAAGATTTTATTTATTTATTTGACAGAGAGAGAGACAGCGAGAGAGGGAACACAAGCAGGGGGAGTGGGAGAGGGAGAAGCAGGCTTTCCGCTGAGCGGAGAGCCCGACGCGGGGCTCGATCCCAGGACCCTGGGATCATGACCTGAGCCAAAGGCAGACGCTTAACGACTGAGCCACCCAGGCGCCCCGGCCATCGGGTTTTTAATCTTATTTTAATTTATGGCTATTTCTGCCTATTAATAGGTTGACCCTTAATGGAATGCAATCTGCCAAGGATGGTGCAGACGGGATAAAAAGAATTTCACTGATTCTCATTATCCAGCTCGTTAAAGGATCCGGGGCCATGTGTGGATTTACTAATGTGGGAAGGTATGGGGGGGCTGGGAAGGCCACTGTACCCCGGTGATGCTGATGTGCAGTCAGGGGTGAGAACAACTAGTCTAAGAGGTTAATGCTAGGAAGAACCTGAATCTTGGTTTTCTTAATAAACCTTGGTGTCAGTGCTGACCCATTGCATTTATCTTCACCTGGGCCTCCATCAGCAGGACACAAAATAAGTCTCCATTCAGATGAGACTGTGTAGTACCACCTGTGCATTAAGGACAACAGAACGTTCCAGCTGAATATTTGCCAATGTATACGGAAAAAAGCTTATCTCCCCAAATAGCTTGGAATGAAAGGGATAATTTTCTCCTCCGTTTCCAACTGCAAGAAGTAAGTGAAAGTGGGATTCTAATTCGAGACTGGCAAGACCGGTCTATCCTGTTCCATCTTACTTGCACATACCACTTTTCTCCAGGTAACCAAAGTAAATATGAACTGCGTGCATCTTTGTGCCATTTGCAAACTCCCCTTCTTGAAAGCATTGACCAGTTGTCCAGTGCTCATGAATTTCAGAGAAGGGGTCATAGGTAGTCTCTCCTTTATAGTATTAAAAACGCAAAGGACCGTAAAGGTCATGTGGGCCAGTGTCTTTTTTTTGAAGTTTTATACCTTTATTTGACAATCAGCGAAGTGTGTGTGGTGTCTTGTCCAAGAGCACACAGGAAGGTGGTAGCCGAGCTTGGGTATCAGGTGGCCTGACGCCCAAACCGCTGCTCTTCCTGCTTCCCCCAGCACGAGAGAGTAGTAATTATAGCTGAATCTTGGCCATCGGGAGTCTTTTGCAAATGAACTGCCCAAAGACCGGTCACCCTGTTCTAGGGCTCTCTTTCAAGCCTTCTTAAGGAGAACACTTGGAACATAGAGCAGTAAACCTTTTTTTTTTTTTGGACTGTTACCCTCAGAGCCATAGGTTATTATATAATCTCATCTTCTTTGTGTTAATAAATATTTTTTTAATGATGCCATCAGGGTCTGATAAGGTATATAATCCACTTTTCTCGTCATTAAAGTTCTCAGGACACCTGTGATCTGTGAGACAAGCTTGCTATTTTTGTTCATTTCTCATTTCCCTTGCTAATCCGTTACCCCTTCTTGGGCCTGTCACTGCGGCTAGCCCACCTCCGTCTTCTGATTGGCTGCCTCTCATCTGCTAAGGACGGAGAAGGTGTTTGGGTGTGCCTGGTAGGATTGTTTATAAAGTAAGAATAAATAGGCTGAGGGTAGGGGTTTGAGTCATTCTTTTTGAATTGAGGGCCTGTGATCTGTCTTTTGTCTTCCTCCCCCACATCTTTTTGCCTGTTACTCTCCTCTTTGTCCTCTTGGACCTAGTCCGGAATCAGACAGGTTGTTGTAAGATTTCAGTTTAAACATTCAGTGGGATAGTCTGTGCCATCGTGTAGCATAGTTCCTGGCACATATTAGTACTTAATAAATCTTAGCTGTCTTTATTGTTCCCTCTGAAGGAGATGTAAATTCTTCACAGGTGTTTTAGGGATTGGATAGGTTCACTGCCCATCAACTGAACTTACATTGGCAAACATATTTTTAGTTTATCTTAGTTTTTTAGTGGCTATCTGGGTTTTGTCCTTCTCCTTTAGGGTTAATACATTTTCTACTATGCTGAATGTAAGAACCATGAAAAAAAAATCAATAAAAAGCGTTCTTAAAAAAGATTTTATGATTCATTAGATTAACAGGTGTCAGCAACTTTCATTTTCATGACTTAAGTTAAAAGGACTTTAAAGGCTTTGGTGGTTTATTCTCTTCTTCTTTTTTTTTTTTTTTTTAAAGGCCAAACCAAGATCACTTTTTGGTAATGGCTACCTTTCCCCTGGGAAAGGTATTTTCCGAAAAAGTTCTTTCTGATTTTCACTAAACCCACACAGAGTTGTCATCATTTAAGTTACCCTTTAGATCTCTATAAATTTTTAAAAAAACAAATCAAATCAAGATGTGCAGGTGATTAGGGGATCAATAACCTCATCAACAGTCATATAATTGTACCTATTGATTGTGTAGTTTGCTTTTGAGTGAGATGAAAATGTAGGCACCCGGCAGTTTCCCGGATAGGTCATCTTGGACTGCTTGTTAAGAATTATATTAAAATTAATCTTTTTTGTGCATCTTCCCCTCTTCACACTGAATGTGCCACTCTCATCTGAATTTCAGGAGTCTATTAATAAAGTGTGTGTAAAGAATTAGTTGCTAATTTTGGATGTGCTTGAAATGAGATTGTCAGCAAATTACAACTTCAAACATAGGACTGCAGTTTGTTAAGGATTGGACATCATCCTCAGTGTGGAAGATAAATTCCAAGCTTATGAAAAATACAAAGGTTTCATTACATATGGTTTTTTTTTTCCTTCTGTTGGGACCTTCCTTATATACTTTTAAGATGCTTAAAGTGTTCTATAAGATTATAGATAGCTTTTCTGTCCAGACTTACGTTAAGATGTTATGATATTAAGCCTGTTTATTAACTCTTTCCTGATTAAATAGTAAATCTAAAATTTATTAGTCCACCTGAGTCCGTAGGTAATAGCTGTGAAATGGGCTGTGAAATGCCAGTGGTAACCCTGGCAGAAAATTAATATTCTTTAATTCAGCCTCCGCCATTTAACAAAAAAGAATAAACTGAAGTCCAGGGAGGTTGTGTGTTTCGTCTGCTATTGCTACTTTTATAAACACTGAAAGTCAGGAGAAGTGGCCCTTCTGAATTCCTTTCACATTCCAGGTACTGTTCTAGAGATGCAAGTAATGAGTACGAGAGACACGGTCACTGCTCCTAGGAGGCTTATGTTCTAGCTATTGTCGTTATTACGAATAGGAAAAAGATACTAATAAGTGAAATAACTACATACTTTCCTAAGGATGCCAAAGGAAGTAAACAGGAAGCTGAGACAGAGAAAAATAATACGGAGGCCTACTTGAAGAAGGGTGCTCAGGACAAACCCCTCTTGAGCTTGGAGGCACCAAGCACATGGAGGTCCTGCTTTGGGAAGAGAGTTGGGTGTGTCTGAGGAACAGAAGGGATCACAGTGCTGCGAGAGTGTGCAGTGGGGGAAGGAGATAGCGGTCCACGATGAGTCAAAGGAACAGTCTGGAGCTCTAGGTCGTTCACGTCACAGACTCTGTCCTCTTGTCTGATTGTAAATGACACGGAGGCACTTGGTGGATAAAAACTCTGGAGCCTGGGAAAATAAAGGAGCTATTCAGAAAAGTAGAAAGTCTTCACATTTCTAGAAGGAAAGAAGAACCGGTGTCTGATGTCACCTTTGAGATTTACAGAGGGTCACTTCCTCCCATTGTTCCTCGCACACGTGATCAGAAGCCACTTTTTTGTTTTCTTGTCAAAAGCCTGCGCCATATATTTTGCCTCTACTGAGAGACCACAAAGACAGTGGGGTCAGGAACATGTGTGCGGCCATAAAGATTTCTTCCCATGTCTTTAGACTCCACCTTCACTTTGGAAACACTGGGGAGAGAAGTTTAAGCTGTCTTTGTTGGGTTGCCGTTCCTTTTCTGGACACAGCCATGCTGCCGACAGTCGGGTGTTAACGGATGGGGCTTCGTGACCCGTAAAGAGCTGAGCAGACGTACTTGTGGCTCGTTCAGTGAGCTCTTGGACAGTTTGCAAGGTGCTTTCCTTCAGACCAGAAATGGTAGGCTGGGTGGCCTCGCGTGAGGATTGCACAGGTCCTGCCCTGAGACCGCAGGGAGCATTCATGTCCGTATGCCCTTCTTAGAGTGAACACGGAAGACGGTGTGGTAGCAGGGGCTGCTTCACCCCTCCCCGAAGGGGGGCGTGGGGGGGCTGTTTCCCCTCCCGGGTGGATGCAGTGGCAGTGCGGCTGGGCTCGTGCTATGCGTAGCCTTTGCGGGACTGGAAGCTTCCACTCGCTGTCTTTGGGGAATGTGTGCTTTTAGGATCCAGCTACCATGCAAAGCGGTCGAGTTGGGCACCCAGAAGTTCCACCTTTCTAGCCATCCCCACCAAAATGCCAGACCGGTGGAGTGAAGCCCTGGATGTTCCAGCCCCGGAGAGACCACAGGTTGCCCCCGGTCAGTCCACAGACTCGTGAGAAGTGATGAATGCCTGTTGTGATCCTTAAGCCCCTGAGTTTTGGAGTGGATTGTTAGCCACAGATGACCAGAAAGGGCAGTGTCCTTCATACCCAGTCCCGGGGAATGGAAGCTTGGCGCGTTCAGAGAGCCACCTCCCGTAGGTAGGCTCGGGGGAGTGTGGGATGGCCGAGTGCTTGGACAGCTGTTTTCCCGGAACCTGGAGCAGGGTAAGCGGCGCCCGAGATGGGCAGACCAAAGAGTTCAGGGATACACTTGGTGTGGACAGCTGATAAACAACTGCAGGGGCCCAGCGGAGTGGGAAGGGTGGGTGTTTTGCTCTCAGGAATGGAATTATTCAACTTGAAGGGAAAAGACAGTTTAAAGAAATGCATCGTTTCCTTGGAAGTTGCAGAAGGAGAAGTGTTCTTAGCCTAGGCCTGCACCAAGATCCAGTTCTTTGTTAAAATCTGGTTTAATAGTTGCGTAGTGAAGAACTTCTTCCACATAATAAAGAATGGCTTCATGTGGGATGGTCGTCTTCATTTTCTTCCTTCTCAAATGCTGGTGGACTTCAGTGTCGAGTCAACTTTTGTTTACTGTGTCCTGTAGGCCTTTGTGGTGTATATAGTAGGTGCTCAGTAAGTGAGGTCAGTTTGGCTTTTATAATAAGTGGATCCATGTTACATGTGATTTAACTAAACTTGCTCCAAAGCAAAATCTGCTATAGTGTTTAAAATCACAACAAACAGTATCAGTTGCAGACCATACCTCCATACTTGAACACATGTTCTCCATGTTGTGTGCTTAACCACCCCCACCACACACAACACACACACACACACACACACACACACACACAATTTCAGACCAAAAAATTTTTTTTTTGACAAGCGAAGGATTTCCTATTTCTTGAGTAATCTGAAAAGATACACAGCTCACGTCCTCCATCCTGAGCATGAATAGGTCTTTAAAGACCTCGGCCAGTTTGATGCTCGGTCTTCATTCCCAGGGAGTCAGGGTCTGGCAGCTGTGTGCCCCCCCTCCCTCCCTGACATGGCCTAAGTCACCTGCACGGGGTGAGGGCTGCTGCTGACCAGCCCGGCCCTGCAGTCTCAACAACCGTGGGGACACACCCCTCACCTATTAACTGGCCCAGACCTGTGGGTCACCGGTCTGGGATCTGGAGAAGGAGAGGCGGGTAAGGGCAGGACGACTTTGAACCTCTGGGGCTCGCAGCCCTGGCTGTTCATTAGACTCACCGATGGGCAGCTGATGGCAGCAATGACCGAGTCCCAGCTCGTCTGGCCTCTTTCTGGCACTTTATGGACCAGTGCCAGCAGCAAACAACTTGTCATTTCAAGTCTTTTCGTCTCTTTTCACACTTCTTCTGCTAATGTTTTGTTAAAGAGCCTTTGTCAAGTCAAGAGGAAGAAAAATTAATACTGGCTTTATGTGTAGGTTTTGTTTGCAGTTTAACAAAGTAGCCTGTTGGAGTGTATTAAATAAATAAAGCACTAGATTAAGGTCCTTTTTCTACCACTGCTGTGACCCCCAGTCATTATAGTTTTCGGCGTTCACTTTCCTATGTGTGAAATGACCACGCTTGCACAAGAGTCTCTGTGAGGAATAAGTGTCATATACGTGTTCTTGTCCTTTACAGATGTGGCTGATTATAGTACCGATAATAAAAAGCTTAGATATGTCGAGGTGGTGGTGGTTTTTCTAGAAAAGCTAGAAAATGTCGCGGGGTTTTTTTTTTTTTTTTTTTTTGCCCCTAAGATGACTTGAGAAGGATTTTAGGCTGAAGCAATTAAGGAAGGCCACATGCTGTAAGGAACAAAGTCAGTCTGAGCTGTGCACACATCGCTGGCCCTGGGTATATCCTTTGTTGGAATGTGTTGGGTGTCTATGGTTACGAACTTTGATACAGTCGTGCTAAGGCATTTTGATCCAGTAGACCATGTCCTGCTGTTGATCAAACATTTCTGTGCAGAGGGACTCTGTTTTTTCCCTGGAGAGTATTTATTTCTCAGTGCCAGGCTCCAGGCTGGCTGTGCTGCTCGAGGCTTCACTTGCCAGACATGCAGCTGGGTCAGAAGGGGGAATTTATGGCAGGTCTCAGTAAGAACACTTGTTGAGAAGAAAGGGTACTTGGCTTTTGAAGGGGGAAGTATGTTAGGCTTGGCTTCTCTGGGCCCACTCTGCCCTTGGGGGCTTTGATCTGAACACTCCTATCGTGTGGGTCCCTCCCTGTGGAAAGGAAAGGAAAAAATGCTTTGAAAATATAAGCAACAGATAAAATAGAGGTAATTCTAGAATAATCCCCGAGGTAGCAGAGAAAGGCAAGCTCTAGCTTGCTGGGGGTGGAGGTGGGAAGGGGCGCGTGGGTGGAGTGGTGTCCTCCCAGATGGGACTATGTCAGGTTGGTTTGAGGAAGCCTGGAGCAGTGAAAAGAAAGGTTGTTGACTTGTTGAGGCAACTTGTTAATGTGATAGATCTTGACTTGTAATTGCGACTGTTAGTCCTTTTCCAGTAGTTAGTTGCTAGATGTTAATTGCTGCCTGGGTCATTGGTTACATTTGCATTTCTGGCCTGCTCTTGAGTGGGTATAAATGGGGTGATGAAGACCTGTGGTTTTCAGATTCTGCTCCCATGGCTGCTTCTAAGGTTTTGCAAAAATTCACCTGAATTTCATTTTTATTATTTCTAACCTTTACCAGCAATGAAGATGGATATTACACATTTAAACATATAAAATGTGTAATGATAAAATATCCTATGAGTATGTTCTATATTTTGAGATTCTGTATATGCTGCTTGAAATCCATTGGTGTACTCTGCTAGCTTATTTTCACATCCTTCTGGATCACTGTAATATTTTAACTGGTTTGATTAGCTTGGGCAGATTATGGTCCAAAACTTCAGTTTTTATAAGCACCCCAGGTGGTCCATGGTCCGCTTTGAGAAACCTTGGTCTAAGAAATGTTGAACGATGCCTCATAAAAACTGATAGTCTCAGAAATATTTTCTCCCTAGATTTTATTTTCAGCTGCAGTGTCATTACTGGAAAAATATCAAAGAAGCCCTTTTTTTTTAAATGACAAAAAAAAAATGTTGAAGTGTATCTATAATCCCATCTAGTTCTTTGATAGCATCGAACCTCAGGTAGGCCTAAAAAGTTACGAGAGGCTTTCTCTTCATTGGACATCTGTATGTTTCACAACTAACAGCTTACAGTGCAGCCAGTTCTGGAGTTTGGGGTCTGACTTCTACGGGTAGCCAAAGCCATTTGAAGATCAGAAACTTCGGAGGCCCTTCACTGTTCTTCCACATCCACCGGTGGCCAGGCCCTGCCCATTGTGCCCCTTGCAGTGGTCTCTCCCTTCTTGCCCCACCCCCACCCCCCCACCCCAATCCACTGCACGGCCAACTCCCTGTCTAGGGCAGTAGTTCTCTAACTGGTGAGAGTCCTCACCACCTCCAGACGGACTCCTCTCATCCATCTTGCGCCGGTGTAGCTCAGGAGTGCGATCTTCTCAACTACAGATCTGCGCTCCCATTCTGCTGAAAGTCCCATTCTGCTGAAAGCCGGTCCCTTACCACCACCATAAATCAGCTTGTGGGTGGCGCCTCCAGCCGGTCCCGCAGACGCTCTCTGATAGGGCGCCCTTCTCTCCACCCGTGCTCCCCGTGGCCGCCCTGCTCCAGGTGCCCTCCCTCCCCTTCCACCCTGTCCCTCACTCACGAGACTCTTGTTCCCTTGGGGCGCCCCGCTCCCAGCTCCATCCCCCCCCATGTATGTTTGCAGATCTGCCTTCTCTCAAGCTAGGTTGGAAAATTTTCATATATGAACTTGGAGGTTTTCAGAATAAAACACTGTTCACACAGTGATTATATATTTGGCTTCTTTTACTTAGATATACTTAGATGTTTACTAGTTATTAGTTCAGGGGAGGGAGGCCAAGTTGATACGGCCCCTGCCCTCCGAGGGCTTCCTGCCAAGGGGGAGAGGCAGGTAGAGAGAAGCTAACACGCAGGACAGTGTGTACTCCTAACTGGAGCGAACGTTCAAACCCAGAGGAAGACAGGACGAAAAGCTGTGGGTTCTCATGACTGAGGGAAGCCGAAAGGCTGCAGAGAAAGTCGGGTGCGAGTGGGTCTTGAACAGCATGGGGTTTAGACCCACGGAGAGAGCATTCTAGCAAGAGGCTTGGGGATGAGGAAATCTCAGCCGAGTGGGCCAGCGTTGGCAGTGAGGTGCTGGTGAAGAGGAGGTAGGACTTCAGAAGGAGGTGGAGGCAGGGATGTGTAGACATGCTGTTGGCGGGATGTCGGTGTCTTTCGTTGGTGTGAGGGACGAGCATCTGGGCCATTTGAGGGCTGGGGTTTTGCATCGTTGTCCAGGATACATGACACGGTCGACTCTACTTGATTTGACAAGAATTTGTTTTCTATTCTAAAGCAGGAGTCAGCAAACTTTTTCTGTAAAGGGCCAGAGAGTAAATATCGTCAGGCCTCTATTTAGAGTCTGTTGAGAACAGACTGGGTTGTGCACTGTTCATTGTGAAATACCCAGATTTTGAGTGGAGGGAAAGCCCCTGTGAATTTCTTGCTCTCTGCTCTAAGCTGGGCTAAGTGTTCTCGGCACCCTCCATCCCGAAACGTGCTCTGCGAACAGGATTCCCATTCCGATGTAGAATCTGCGGCGTACTAGGAGGCTGTGGGTATCATTTCTGTAAGTTAGGAATGGCCTCCGAAGGGCCTTTTGTGGTGTGCCTCTCTGGTGGCTGTGTGGTTGTCTGCGTGTTCTCACGTGTAGCACAGAGAGAGCTGGGGGAGTGGACCTGGTCACGGGTGTTCGCTTGGTGGGGCCGTGAGCAGGGTGCCATGTAGAGAAAAGTGAAGGTATGAGCTGGGCGCCAGGCTTCCTCGTTTGATTTGAATAAACAAAAGCTGGTGGGCACTCCAGAGGCTGGTTGGGTGGGGGGACTTAGGCATAAATTCAGGTCTGTGGGGGCTGGTAAGTTGTATAGACGTACCACTTGGACAGGCTGACTCGTGGAGCCTTTCCAGAAAGCTGCTGGTGTGTTTTCAGTAGGAAATGATGACAGTCGAGGGAGCAGAGGGAATTGGAAAATGAGGGCTGAATCTGAGAAATCGTCCTTTTAAATGAAGTACTTTTTTTCCCCTGCATCCAGACACAATTAACGTACGTTCATCATAGAAAAATTCAAACGTAGGAAACCACTATGGATGGTTCATGCTGCTATCATCCAGAGATTTTAGTTTCTGCTTGTTTGTTCATTGTATCTGGGACAACAAGGAATGTTTTCTAGGCTGGTTAAAATGCTGTCCTTTAGCTGGTAAATCCAGTTCTGCCACCTCAGAGCAGGGGGCAGCAGCTCTTTCTAAAAAGGATGGACCACTTCTCATGATCTTAAGTGAACCATTTTTTTTTCATCCGTTTGATTTTAAAGGCCACTAAAATTTATACTCCTCGAAATTTAAATGGAGGTCATTAATGGCGAAGAAAAAAAAAGATTTTCAAATTATTACTTACAGTGACTAAAATAAATAAAAGGTAAGTCAGTACCTTTTGGATAAGATCAATAGATTTAAATAAAAAATTTACACCCACTGAATGGTTGAATGAATGAACAAATGAATTTTGGGTTATGGCTTATGTCAGGTTGAGCTGACCTGACTGGGCTTGAGGAATTTAACGCTCTTGCAGGTTTGGATGCCTGGGTGAGTGTGAATGTCCCCGGTGGGCAGGGCAAAGTGGCTCAGACTGGTATAACATTCTGCAGTTAGGCCTATTACTTGACGTGAACTCATGTGATGGCCTTCCCTTTCTTGATTACATAAGAAAGAGAAACCCAAGGGAATACAGAGGCTAGAATTCAACATGGGGAATTCCCATCTAGGTTGGCTGTGTTGGGCTTCAGAAACAAACAAAATCTCAGTGGATTTTAGACCACAGAGATTTATTTCCTTGTTTATGATACACGTCCAGCGTTTGTGAGCTGGGGAACAGTGCTCTTTGTGGGTCACTGAGAGGCCCCCGATGATGACCTCTAACTCTAATGTGTGCCATCATCACTGCCGTAGGGGAGAGAAACGGGGCATGTGGTGTGTTGCTCTTGAAGGCTTCTGCCTAACTCCAGAGTGGGGAAAGGAATACCTGTCATTGAGCAGAAGGAAGAGAAATAAAATATTTGAGAACAGCCTTTATGACCACAATACACCCCATTCATCCACCTTAATGATCATGAGGCTCTGGGGCAATAAAAAATCCTTCCTCTTACAGAGGTCCTGGCAGGGAGTCCCCCATCCCGCTGCTGGTGCTGCTCACCATGCCCTTGATTCATGGGGCATCCCTCTTGAGAACGTAGCTCACCTAGCCACTTCATCATTATTAATTGTTGTGGATTGACGGTAGGTTGAAGTCCTAACCCCAAGAGCGTAAAAATGTGATCTTATTTGGAAATAGGGTCTTAGCAGGCATAGTCAAGTGAAGATGGGGCCCTTTGAGTGGGCCCTAATTCAATATGCCTGGTATCTTCATAAAAAAAGGGAAATTGGGACACACAGGTAGGGAGAACACCATGTGACGATGAAGGGCAGAGGTCAGGGTGATGAAACAGGAGCCGAGGATTGCCAAAGACTGCCAGTGAACCTCCAGCAGCCAGGGGACAGGCATGGAACCCGTTCTCCTTCACAGCCCTCAGCCAGAACCAGCCCTGTCGACACCTTGATCTCAGACTTCCGGCCTCTAGAACTGAGACCCTAAGTCTCTGTTGCTGAAGCTGCCCAGTTGGTGATACTTCAACCTTAGCAAACTCATCCACTCATCAGCATACTTTGTATCATTTTTCCTGGTCCTAGCAAGCACAACTACAGGCGAAATCAAAACAAGAGCCACCTTGGGGAAGTCTGAGTCCTCACCACATGCTGTTCACAGAGAAATTCTGTTTGAGTAAACTCCGTGATTTCCCCCCACGCCCGGAAAGTAGCTTTTAGCAAATGTTTCTCATGTCACAGCCCTGGGAATGAAGAGTAAAATCTCTTAGTGGAAACTCAGCATTAGCCAGAAGAGGAATTTAGGTTCCAGGACTAGCAACATGAACAGTCTATGTTATACTCTTGCAGGTGGTTATCACGAGAGAAAATGTTTTTGTGGGATAAAAAGCCTTGGGGGCAGGAGTTGGTTGTATCCGTGATGGGGGAAGGGAGAATTGTGTATATAGGTGTAAGTGCCGGCGGCTGCCATGCCTGATGCCTCCGTTGGCTGTGGCAACATCTGGTCTTTGGAGCAGGCGGATTTTGCATCATCCGTGACACTCGGTGAAGATGCTTTGCCAAATACTTAATTTTACTGCTTTGGAAAACTTTTATGTAATTGATGCTTACAAATTAAACTGCTTTGCTAAACTGTGTGTCTGGATATTTTAATTGTAAGCCTCCTTTTTTTTTTTTTTTTTTTTTTTTTACTATCGCCATAGAGAAGGATGCTGTGGACACTGTCAGGCATTCCATGGTTGACCCTGCTGGTTATACATAACTGCGTTGCTGCGTGACTGGGTACCAGGCTGTGAACTTCCGGGTGCTGGTCACCTCCTGTGCTCTCCTCTGTGTGTGTTGTCATGGGGAATTCTTGTGCTTGCTTTCCTCTCTCTACATCCATCACAGATGCACACACTCTGTCCCTGGGGTACAGGCTAATATCTTTCAGGGTCAGGATTTAAATAATATACAAAATTCTGAGTAGCTGCTTTAAGCAAAGGATTTGTTAACTGATCAGTGCTAGAGAACGAGGTGCTCAGGGGTTACCAAGCTATCCTTTTTCCCCAAATGAAGTTCTCCCCTTCCAATTACTTGTGAACCCAGATTTTGTGTGTCTCCTTACCTGATGCTTCTGGTGCTGAGGCCTACTGACTGGTGGTAAAATGGTTTATGTTTCCAGGAACTGGACCATTCTGACGGTCTCTGAGAAGCCAACTCAGCAGTGAAATTCTGTACGCAGGTGTGTTCTGAAGCACACAGAATTCACATGCACCCATGTTCTTGATGCCCTTTTATCCACTGATTGGATGTGCTGTGGAATTTAACATTTCAGAGTGGTAGAATTCTTACTCAAGTCCACACATTTTCTGATGGTGCCTGGCTTTTTTATAAAGATTTGTATGTATTTCTTATTTTACAGGCTTTGTTTTTTTTTTTTTTTTTTTTAAAGACAAGTTGTATCTGATTATGTTGGCATAACCATCATAATAAGTGCTTTTTAAAGGTAGTAAATGCTGTTCTGTTGGCTAATTCTTCCACTGTTTTTGAGTAAGTAAGTTAAAGTTAGTAAATTTTGTGGATACACGAGCTATCCTGAAAGTATATGCCCAAACTGTTGGTGAAATACTTTATTTGTTCTAATTAATTAAATACGTTAGACTTTCTTTATAGCCACCAAAGAGGAATATATAGCAAGAGTACTTTTTGCAAATTTTCTTACCCGGGGTGAAATGGATGCTAGAGATTGGTTCATCTTGTGCTAAAGGACTGGTAATAACAGCAGTTGGACTCATTGGAAGAGAGCATCATAGGCAAACATAATTACCCTGCTTTTCACACTTAATTGCAAAGCACTTCTGGGTTGCCATGTTGCAGAAACGGACTTAAAGATTCAGTTTGAGGTTTTACATGGCTACATGATGGCTGAAAGAAGCAAGTGGCCATTTCTTTGTAACTTGAGATCATCTTTTATAGTTTCTCTTGATGGCAAAAATGAAGATTGATCTGTCTGTATGTTGATCTGTGGCTAGGTGGTTTTCAACACAAAAACTTGGTGAGGGCTCTGATGGGCCCTTTCTCATTCCTAACTCAGTACTGAGTTAGGGAATTGTAACAGAGTCACTTAGGGCAGGGAAAGCGGAAGAGAAAAATTTAATTCAGGGATGCTAAAATCTCTTTGAGCAACAATAGATTGTTCTTAACACTGTTGCAGCATTTCCTTGGGATATTATAGCGCTGTTGGAATTCTATCTCCAGAGTCTGCTCTCAGGCACAAGGTCATCCCCTTTGTTGGGGGGAGCTTGTGCTCTTGCCTCCTTGTGTTCTTTTCCACAGGTTCTGCCTCACATACCTCTAGAGGATTATTAGGTACCAAGGGTTGTGGAATCTTCTTCTCTCCTTTAACTAGATACTGCTTGGCATTGTCGTTGCCCTGGGTTTCTATTTTTTCTTTGTTTGTTCCCATTATATAACCAACCCGTAGAGCTGTCTCCCTGTTACTAAGCAGCTCTCCCCAAGTAGCACCGAGCATGCTCACAGGTGAGACGTTCGACCGCAGTCGTAATGAACGCGTCATCGTGGCATTCTTCCTCCTTCACTTTTCACTAGCATTAGTACGAAGTTGAAGGAATGGACCCTGTGCTCAAGAAGTGGACGTGCTATTTGGAAAGCTAAGACTAGCATCCCAAACATTAGATAATAGGTATTCACTTGTGGAATTCTACCAAAACTAAGGCTGTCTGTGTAGTATATATCTGTGTTGAAAGACAGTATGTTAAGACCTATCCTGTAAGTGTTTTGCCTTGCTGATGAGAGTAAATACTGCCCTTAAATCTAATCTCAACCCTCTTATTTACTTAAATGAGGAAAAAATACAAAAGCCCAGTTCATAGTACAATAAATTACCAAAGCTTTATACACAGTTATTCCTGATCTAGTGTTGTCTTCCAGTAAGCCTATGAACATTTTCCTTACAAGCTGATCGTAATAGCAGTTCTTTGTAATTTTTGGTCATGTGCAAAAGCATCTTCAAGATGTGATACCCTTTATGGTGAGCCTCTCGATGTGTTAAATCCCCACCTGTAATATTCTTATTAATTTTTGGTCCTAAGATTTTTTTTTTTTTAAAGATTTTATTTATTTGACAGAGCACAAGCAGAGGGAGAGAGAGGGAGAAGCAGGTCCCCTGCCGAGCAAGGAGCCCGATGCGGGACTCGATCCCAGGACCCTGGGATCATGACCTGGGCCGAAGGCAGCCCCTTAACCAACTGAGCCACCCAGGCGTCCCTGGTCCTAAGATGTTTAAGAGAAGTCATAAGAGGGTGGTTTTAGGAGGCTCCTTGAAGTAATTTTTAGCTGAATTTTTTACCAACTTCAATTCTTACTCCCTTACTGTCCTAGATAACTGTGCTTTAAGGTACATAAAATTTCTTTAGATTTATTTTAGTTTTATAATGATTCTTAATAGTGCAGTTTGTTCTTTCCGTCTGATTCTGTGCCCCTCTAAATCTCTTTAATCCAGCTATGCAGGGGCGCCTGGGTAGCTCAGTCATTTAAGCATCTGACTTTGTCTAAGGTCATGATCTTGGGGTCGTGAGATTGAGCCCTATGTCGGGCTCCACTCAGAGTCTGCTTGTCCCTCTGCTTCCCCACCCCCACTTGTTCTCTCTCTCCCTCTCTCAAATAAATAAAATCTTTTTTAAAAAATCCATCTGTGCAATCACATTACTGTGTTAAGATCTGGTGCAGTCATTTTGGTGAATTCTAATTAACTTTCTTCTGGTTGGAGCCATAGACCTATTTCTCTTTTCATTATTCTGACTCACATCATGAAGGAAGTAGATCTGTAAATGGAAAGAATGTTGGTGATGATGCCCAGGAACTTTCTGGGTTATATGCTGGTTCTTGTCTTTTGTCTCATTTTCGCTCATTTGCTCAGCATTACCTTACTTGCTACCTAGTACTGTGTATTGAAGGTAACCATAAATACTTGTAGCCTGAATGAATTAATTAAACATGCCTGAGGCCCTTAACAGGAAAATGCAGCTCTTATTATTTGTCAGTTTCTGGAAAAATGGGCTTTTATATTAAGTTTTTCTGCGAATGCCTAAACTTTGCCATGTTATAGGAGTTACTGTACGTTGTCAGGCGGGTCAGGGGTAGGGGTACCTCCTTAAGTAAATGATGTTCACCATTCTAAATTGTGTACACAAAAATCTATTGGGCAAATTGACATCTTTTACCTTCTAGATTTTTCTAACATTTGGTTACTTCCCATGCTTCCAGTCTTCTCCTGAGGCCAGGTTCTGGTCCTGCTCAATTAAGTTAGAAATCAAAGGTGGGGGGGGGTTGCCTGGGTGGCTCAGTCCGTTAAGTGTCCAACTCTTGATTTCAGCTCAGGTCATGATCTCACATTTGTGAGTTCAAACCCGCATCATGCTGTGCACTGGGTGTGAAGTTTGCTTGGGATTCTTTTTCTTCCTCTCTGCCCCTCTTCTCCCCCCTACCCCCATGTGCACTTCTCTCTCTAAAACATAAAAAAAGTCAAAGGGGAGCCTGGGTGGCTCAGTCGGTTAAGCGTCTGACTCTTGATCTCAGCTCAGGTCTTGATCTCAAGGTTGTGAGTTCAAGCGCCACATTGGGCTCCACACTGGGTGTGGAACCGACTTAAAAAAACAAAACAAAAACTTAAAAAGATAGAAATCAATAGTAGAGATTACCTATAAGATCTATACAGTAAATAGTCATCTCTCATTCAGTCATACTGGATGTTTCTAACTCCTATCTAGGAGAAATTCTAGATTAGCCCAGTTCATAAAACTGACTTTCCCACTAGAACACAGATGATAAAACCTGTCCTCTTTTTTTCAAATGATTCTTTCCAAGAATCAAACACTTTTCCTTAAGCCATTTTATGAAAGCAGAATGTGGAAATTAATGTGAATATTAGGTGAGCTGTATCTCTGGGGGGTTCCCTTATTTTTTTCAACACTTTACCTTATAAATCTCATTCAGCCAGCATGTTTAATGAGCTGTTATGTTGATGACACATTAAGTAGAACATTTATTTAAGGATAGTCTCCTCACTTCTGAAAAAAAAAAATTAACTTCTCCGTTGCAGTACACAATTTCCATACCTTAAAGTTCTTAAGTATATATATGCACATTTCAGAAATACTGGAGTGTTTTGCATATAGGTACACTTTCTTATCTATGCAGGGTCAGTGTATTTAAGCTCTGGGTGGTAAAGAATACACATTTTGGTCATGGGAACCTTTACATAGTCAACCCTAATTTTTTTTTTTTTTTTTTTTGCTAATTTAAGTATATAAAATGAACTCTAGAAACATTTTCTGAATATGTCCCTACAGAGGTGCTGAGTTCTGTAGAATGTAGGAGAGACCTCTTTCGTCCTCAGACTTTGGGTGAACTGTCAACATTCCAGTAAAGGTGGCATTTTCCAGACATTGGTTGGACATCTGTGGAACTGTGCTGTCCATCTCTGAAAAAAGAATTTTCTATAAAGTAGTTCTTAAATATTTTATATAAATCTTTCGATTTTTTTCTACTTGTTTGCATTTAGTTTAGTCAGAAGCTTGTGTCCGTGGATGGTGTCTTAAAGATAAAGGCATTCTACGAAAATAATAAATTATCCTTACATAGTTTATATTCTTTATCCTGTTGATACCATGTAGGCCTCTAACAGCAGAAAACAAAGTGTTCCTGAAGCTGCAAGAGTGAAACCCAGCAACCCAGGGTCTCATGAAGTTAACAGTAATTCCAGCGGCTCTGGATGTGAGTTGATGGCTGATCACAGCACACAGTAGGGCTAATTGAGACGGGTCCCTTTGAATGCACTTTCAAATATTAAATACTGCTATGCTAGACGTTGGGGCTGCAGTGATGAAGACATGAGCTCTTCCTCATGTATATATTACCTGGATTTGGGGATTTTCATAGATGGGGACCAGTGGAGACTCTGCCAGAAGGCCAAGGATATATGGGAACCCTTCATTGTTCTTTGACGATAATTATATAACCTTTTTACTGGTGCAGAATAAGCAACTGCAACCTAACATTGACACAAAAGGAATTTGTGCTGATATTTAATTGAAGAGCTCGGAGAGCTATTTTAAAACACTTTAAGTTTTTTACTGAACCCTTATAGTTTGACATTGCTCAGGTTTAACTTTGTCCTCATTTAACTTTATCCTGTACAAATGCTAAGGAGCTTAATAAAGGTCTATATGATCAAAAAGGCAGCTCTTAACCCAGCATGAAATTCCATTCTCATTTATTTCTGTTTGCCCACTGCCAAAGAATTCAGACAACTGCATGCTTGACTTACAGACAAATAGAGGGCAAAGCGTTGGTCAGTAATTGTGTTTAAAAGATGGAGCTGGAAGAGGTTTATGTAAAATAAATTCACAAGAGGAAAGAAAGTAAAATGTACTATTATTCTTCTAGTATGTGCTTCCTGCCCGTGGGGTCCATAGAGTGGAATTGCTCTAGACGTCCCAGAGGATGTCATCACCTGTAGGTGACATTTGTCCCCGTGATCATGAGCTCACGTCCGTACTACAGGACATTTCTGAACAAGTTAAAGTAATTAGGTTCTGAGTTTATGCAGCAGAATCTAAACTCCAATTCACAACACTTTTCATGTTCCCAGGCTATCCATAAATTTTTGATACATATTTTTGAGGGGTGCCTGGTTGGCTCGGTGGGTGGAGCGTGGGACTCTTGATCTCAGGGTTGTGAGTTCAAACCCCACATTGGGCGTGGAGCCTACTTTAAAAAAATGGTAAATATCGGGGCGCCTGGGTGGCTCAGTCGTTAAGCGTCTGCCTTCGGTTCAGGTCATGATCCCGGGGTCCTGGGATCGAGCCCCGCATCGGGCTCCTTGCTCGGCAGGAAGCCTGCTTCTCCCTCTCCCACTCCGTCTGCTTGTGTTCCCTCTCTCGCTGTGTCTCTCTCTGTCAAATAAATGAATAAAAAAATCTTTAAAAAAAAAAAAATTGTGTCTTTGAAACTGAGGTTTAAAAGAGTTTTGTAGTACATATTTCCACTTGCTTCCTTATGCATCATACAGTTTGTCAACTAGAAAACCTCAAACCAGATACACAATTGAGTCAGTGTGCTGGCTCACTGATATTCTGATGAATATCCTTTTATAAGTCATGCGTGCTCGCATGTCTTTGTTTTGCTGGGAAAAACAATGAGTAAGCCATGGGCCGAGCTCTTTTGCTCTTTCTAACACACATGGTGGGAAGAATTCTCATAGAACTATTTAAAAAAAGAAAAATTAAAAAAAAAAAGCAATAATGATAATCATGTGCCCTGTTCATCCTCTAGATTCATTTACAGCTGAGCATGATCTTGAATATTACAAGGAAATAAGCTTTTAAAATCAAATTACAGTAGAACTTTGCCAATTCATGCCTGACTAATTTGCCCACCCAGTAAGTAGTTCTTACTGAAATCTTGCTGTTCTACTGACTTTGAGAAAAATGTAATAATAGGCTCTGGGGAAGGCTCATGTTCCTTTTTCTTTCAGGGTTCATTGTGAAAAATACAATGCTATACCTTAAGGTATCATAAATAAAAGAGAACACAAATCTGTCTGGCAGACCATGAAGGGAAAGAAAGCATCTGCTGAAGCAAGGCTGGGTTCTGTCTTCTTTCTTATTTTTGACTGTAGGATGTTTCTAAGAAAACTGACCATAAATTTTCATATTGTAAAATAAAATTATATAAAAGCAGTAAACAGTTGAGATAAATGTCAGACAGCCTGTGTAAGGCTGTGAGGTGGGCTTTTAACATGATTTAGTAGTAGTTTTATGGCAGAATTTTGTTCTGTCATGACAGAAAGTGACTTAACTGTTTTCTGTAGTTTCAGTGTGTCATCTACTGAGACCTTCGGTTTGCTATTTGCAAAGTAACAAAATGTAATTCAGTATTGACTCTATTTCTAAAACTCTGGTAGAGGCTGACCAAATATATACCAGTCGCACCACTGTGGGGTTTTTAAATTTTATTTTATTGAGGTCCTAATGAAAGTGTTAAACGTTGAACGTTCATTATGTAACTTTCTCTGCAGTCTGGATAAATATTACTAACTTGCTACCAAAACCCCAGAAGGCTCAGATAACTAAGGGTGTGTACTTTCTCCCATGAGAAGATAGAAGAAGTATCAGATAAACAAGCTCTTCCAGTTATGTCGTGTTCTCAGTACAGATTCAGCTTGGTTCCTTATACCACACATCCAGAGGTATAAAAATAAGTGTCCAGACCAAAGAAAAAGGTCCATAATTAGGTACCATCTCTGGGTCTAAGTATAGTTACAATGCAAAGTGTTGGCTCTTTTATTCTGAGAATTGAAACATTTCTTCTGCCGTACCACTAAGTTCATTTGCATACTCATTTATTTCAATTAGCTGTAAAAATGACCTACATCACTGCATTGACAAGCGCGCTAGATCATAGGTGAATGCTTCCCCAAGTAAATTTGACAGCAGATGGCTAATGTTTACCAAGGATCACTTTTTGCAGGAAGTTACTCACAGTCAAGGTGGCTCTCTGATAACTTCACTCACAGCTGCATCTGCAGAGTGCTGACTGAAGGGGTGGAGGGGCAGCAGGAAGTGAGCAGTTTTCTCACAGGAGATCGCCGGTACCCCTGGGGACTCTTGGGTGGCAGCCTTGGGGTGCATGGCCAATACAAATGTCATGTCTGGGTAGGAGGAAAGGTTGAGAATCAGTGAGCAAAAGCATTCCACTTACTGAATCCTTCATGTTTTGATGACCAGAATCTGCTTTTTAAAAGAGCTTTTAAAGGAAGGTTCCGAACAGAAGTGTGTTTTGCACACAGCCTGGGAAGAGCATGCCTCTCAAGGGCGTAAGATGAGTCAGCCGCACACTCTCAGAGGCCCATTCCTCTAGGCACAGTATCTGCTGAGGGTGCTAGCAACTGAAGGGAGAGAAGTCTTCAGGAACGAGGGAAGGAAGCGTCCACTTGACACCTCCTCACCACCAAGTATTTATAAAGCATCTTTAGTGTCCAAGGCAGGAGAAGGTCGTCTGTGGATTTTACGTATTTTAGGACTATCAGAGTTATAAAATCCCTTGAAATTTGTAGGTGCTAAGTAGGAATATCTCTACAGCTCTCTACAGGGTTTCAGATTCTGGCTTAAATTATTTATGTACAATCTGTATGTCATCTCTGCACCCAGCGTGGGGCTCACACTCACGCTCACGACCGCGGGGTCAAGAGTCAACGTGCTCTACTGACTGAGCCCGCCAGGCGCCCTTCAAATTCTACCTTAAATTGAATTCTACCTTGATTGCTATCATCAGTCTGAGGCCTTACTCCAGCATCGTATACCACTGATACTCATAATTTCCTTGGTAGAATTAATAGAACTGACTTTCAGGAGCGGCATTCCTTATCTCTCAAGTACCTCTGTAACCGTGAAAACTAAGATATTTAATATCCATCTGTTTGTGTTATTAGAACATAATACTCACAACGGCCAACTCTGGTGGTCGGACAGATATTTTAATAAATTAATATTACAAACCCATAGGTGGGCATTAGACTCTGGATGCTTGGAGCCTATTGCATGCCTGGGGCAAAGCAGGCAGCACAATATTTGTTGCATGAATGGATGAGCAAAGAAATGACTGATGGGCCAACCATTGATGACACAGTTTAGTAATCAGGAAGTTCAGCAGGGACGTGCAGTGACCAGATTCCTTCTGCTAATCTTATTAGCACAGAAATAGGTCCCCATTCATTGCTTGGACGATCTGAAATAGATCCAAACCGATTGTTTGACTGGCCTTCCTAACGGCAGGACAAAATAGATCATGCTTCCTGTTGTCTGCGCGATGCACTACTCTTGAGGAGGGAATCTCGTTCTTTTTGGCAAATGTAGAACAGTAGCGGGCATGAAAACTTGAAGGTCACTCCAAATGTATATAAACAACATGGGCCAGGCCCAGAGCTGGTGGAGCATCTAAAAATAGGTAAGTAATCCCTTATCTTGTTGCATATGAAAATAGTGTTTATATGAAGCAACATTATTAGAAATGACGTGTGAGAAAAGAATGTCTGCAGTGTCTTCTACAGTTTGGAGCGAGAAAACATGTTAGCATGACTTTGAAGCACGGGGTTAGTGCTGCTGGAATGGGGGCTGAAATTGTAGCCAGTTTCCCTTCGATGAAAAGAAACTGTTGATTCTTGCAGACATGTAACATTTTGTCTTGTAGAGACTTGTCCTCTGGCCACAAAGTAGCACCCTGTTTCTCTGCTGGGTGTCCAGTGGGAAACTGGCTGGTGATGATCATTGAAATAGAGGTATGTTAGCACACTGCCTCTCCCCTTCCCCCGTTATCTTAGCTGAACACACCAAAGGTCTATTTCTCACTCTTGTTAACGTGCCAGCCCAGGTCACAGACCCAGACCCACAGAAGCTCGTGCAGGAGCTTTTCCCAGCCTCCACTCGGGGGTGATAGTTGTCACCCGTCCTCTGAATGCATTGGCCAAAACTCTGGCCTGGGAAACATAGTCTTCTCTCTGTCTAGGAAGGAGAGAGAACCAAGAAGTGGTGAGCAATGTTTGTAATTCGTGAGCAATACTTTTATATTAGAATCAGCGTATGGTATCATACATCCTTCACGAGAGGGTCAGTTTTAAATGGACTGATTTAATTAAGTCCAATTCCACGCCCATGGGCTACTTTCTGAGCCCTGAGAATAACTGAATGGCTGATTGCCCGCTGTACCAGCTGACTGGCACACAACGAATGGATTTTTGCTTCTGATGTACTGTTGGCCTAAGACAGCGCTCATTTTTATGTCTGGTATTTTCCAAGATGCTAATCTGATATATCAGTTTTTAAAACTGAAGCGTGGCTGGGTGCAAGTAAGTCAGGACAAAAAATTTGCCATTGATAATTGTTGATACAGGAATTTCCAAGGATTTTCCCCCATGGATACAGTGAACAGCAGCTAGGGGTGGCCAGGATAAAAAGTATTTAATTTTCCCTTTCCCGCCCCTCCTATAGACCACAGCACGCATGTGCATGCACACAAGTACGCACACACACCCCCACCCCCACCCCCACCCCTCTCCCTACTTATTTAGGAAACAAAAATCCAAGCTGTCCTCTCCCACACTGGACAGAGCCAGCAACAAAGCTGGGATGCACAATCTGTGTGGCCATCAGTTACCTGTAAGCCTCAAGTGGGAGAGAAGCAACATGAAAGAACACAGGCTTGGGGGCCCACAGGGGGCTCAGTGAGAACTTGGACCCCCAGGTGCCAGGTGCCTTCCCGTGTGCACAGAAGGGACCCGTGGGTACCAGTGGCCTCACCTGCAAAAGCATACAGGGAAATTAAACGGTACGTTCCCTCCCATTTCCATGTGGCTGCTGGGACTCTGAGGATGAGCTGACCTTGTGATTTCCTACACCTCCGTCCTCACTGCTGCCTCTGACTTACCAGTGCCTTCCAGTAGGAATCCAGATGCCTCAAGGTGCTCTGGACCTTCCTTGCTCAGGTTTCCCAGGTGGTGGGTGGGTCTTTCCCCTCCAGCTCTCCTTGGTGTTCCTTTTCCCAGGAACTCTCCCCTGGCCCTGCCTGGAAGGGGGCCTCCTTTCTGCTGCTTCCTCATCCTGTCACCCCCCCCTCCTGGTCCTACTTCCCTTTGCAGGGGCTCCCTGGGCCCCTCCATGGGCATCCCCATCCAAGCCTCAAGCTGCCTCTCTCTGCTGCCCTGTAGTACTTGGCTTTTTGCCTTGCTCATGGCTCATATTACAGTCTATCCTGTAGTTACCAGTATTTCTGTATAAGTCCCCTTTTACATCCTTTTCTCTAAGCTCCTGTGAGGTTAAGAGTTGTTGTAGACATTTCCTCATACTGCATATTGTGTACTGTCATACTTTATAATGTGACTAAGGCTTAAGTATTAAATGAATAAATTCATTACATATTACTCTTCAAGTATAGGGAATGTTAGCTCCCCAATATTTAACATTCTTTGGATGTTTAGATTGAGTACAGTGTACTTAGAAAATGAATGTGTGTAAAAGAGAATTCAGTCTGGAAGTTGAAATCATTTTATCCATAGAATAATCATCTTAAAAACACATGAATTGACACTTAGGTAATTTTTTATTCTCCTGTGTGAGTTTAGCTTATGACAGCCAAAAATACACGATCTTGTCTTTGTGGTAGGATATATCTAAAGTAATATTTTTCTCCTGAATCCTTTTTGCTGGGTTTTATCCTATCCAGCTGGGTGATGTCTAGGAATGTGAGTTAGGGGTTCAGAGAAACTGATCAAACAAGACAGGAAAATTTGTACTTGACCAGAGCAAAATTGATGTTCACCTGGTACTCAGATTTGTTTTTCAGTTGTGGGATAATTGCGACCTTGGATTCTTCATTAACTGTTGGATCATGTTTCTTAATAAAGTTACTTTATGAAGCTGAGAACGGACTTGTTCTCTTCTTGGCAAAATCAGTGCCAGCGTAGTTAATGCACCAGTCTAGCTGGGTTTTAATTTAAAGAACAAATTACCTCTAAAATAGTAATAAGTCCCCCTTTGAACAGCAAGAAGATGTCAACTCTTGCACATGGGATAATTACCATGTCATTAAAAAGCACAGTAATTTTAATAACCCAGGTTGTGTGCAATAAAGCCCTTCTTAAGACTACATCAGCCATGTGCTGTGATCATGTAATAATAAACTTCTTTTTATTTATGCTCTTATTTAAAGTTTTAATTAACATAACCTGGTCTTTGCAAAACATCTTATTGCTTTTGACTCATATATTCTCTGGTGTGTAATAATGGGTTCTTGTGATTTGTTTGTTTTAGATCTCCTGTTTAAGTATGGGAATTTGGATATTAGGAAATTTTTCTCTTTTTTTTAATTTAAAGATCTGTTTATTAGAGAGAGAGTGACAGTGTTTGCGCACGGGGAGCGGGGGAGGAGAGGGAGAGAGGAAGGAGAGAAGCAGAATTCCCACCGAGCTTGGAGCTGGAAGTGGGGACTCGATTTCACGACCCTGAGATCATGACCTGAGTTGAAATCAAGAGCCGGACACTTAACCAACTGAGCCACCCAGGCGCCCCTAGGAAATTTTGCATATACCATTTGTCTTTAGTGATATGAAAGCCCTTTTTTTTTTTTAGGTTTTATTGTTTTTTTTTTTTTAAAGATTTTATTTATTTATTTGAGAGAGAATGAGAGAGAGAGAGAGAGAGCACATGAGAGGGGGGAGGGTCAGAGGGAGAAGCAGACTCCCTGCCGAGCAGGGAGCCCGATGCGGGACTCGATCCAGGGACTCCAGGATCATGACCTGAGCCGAAGGCAGTCGCTTAACCAACTGAGCCACCCAGGCGCCCCTAGATTTTATTGTTTTTAATTAATCTCCACACCCAGTGTGGGGCTTCAACTCACAACCCCGAGAGCAAGCTCATAATCCTCACACTCTGCTGACTGAGCCAGCCAGGAGCCCCCAAATGTCCATTTTATACTGACCTTTATAACGTTACACCGACTTTTCATGTTAGCACAGGGGAAATCTGATAATGAGTCACTGCTGTGGAAATCCATGTCACATTTTCGGCTTGTTCCTTTTTCTCAGAATAATCTGAAGGATTCCCCTTCCTGCCACTTTCTGGTAATATTTTCTCTCTTAATTTAGATAACCAAGATAATGAGAAGGCTTTCATAATCCATGGTGGGATGTCTGATCAAGTCTATTGAATTTTGGTTTGACTTGGATTAATTTTGGGATTCCCTTTTTTTAGAATAAATTGCTTCTGGGGTTGAGGGGAAGCACTTCGACTGCATGGCTCCAAATTCAGTGTCTTATTTTTCAACCAAGCAGCTGTTCGTACAGATTTCTTAGAAGTGGCTAAGTAAAAATATGGCAGTTCTGAAATGAACGGAACAGTTGTTTTATCAAAAACCAGCAGCTACCAGCATGTGAGTTGATTTTTGTGACATAAGTATTTGTTTTTCTTAGACATTCTCATTGTCATGTATTTGATTAAACTGCTGGACCAGGTGGTTCTTCTGACCCCCCGCCCCCCCCATGTTTGAGCTCCAGGTGAAAGCAATGGAGTGATTTCACACTGTACATTGTGTCTTCTGTTTCTAACCTGATGATCATCATTATTAAATAGTACTAAAACAGTACCAGGAACAGAGGCCACAACAAAACCCTCAAGTCTTTGAATGGCCCATGGAGCTTGATTTTAAAAGAAACCATGGTTCAAATAAAATTGAAATCCGTCACCACTCTGTTTCGGGTAATCGTGTGGCCTCAGAAGCAACAGTGTAAGGAGCAGAGAAGCATGATGGGCGTCACAGCGTTGCCTTCATGCTGCCGTGGTAACATTGTGAAGGAGGACATTTGGAACAGACTTCTGTGTAAGTAGATGGACAACCAGATCGCTGTTCGTGGGCTCTCAGGGCAGACAAATAAAAATGGGGGAGAACTTTGGGTGTTGAGAAAGGACATTACTAGCACGTAATAGGGGTTCTCTTCAGAATCCTGTAAGTTTTAGGGGGGCGGGGGGAAATAGTTGTTTTAAACAGACTTTTGAAGGGGTTTGCAGTGGAAAAAGGTATTTCATTTTTGCTTATGTCTTCTCTGCGTTTCCAGGAAGAAAGTTCTTCCTGGTCTGTGAGCTCAGACGAAAAGCTTTGGGCAGGGTGGGAAATGTATTGGTGCATCTCAACCCTGTTAATGAGTTGAGTTGTACAGTGAGGTCAGGGCAGACCTCCAGACCGTCTCCTGATCTCTCTTGCAGAGTGTGAGTTTGGCACATGGATAGCATTTTTATTCTGGGGGGCTGCCCAGAATAAAAGTTTGCATAGAACCTCGCAACACCATTAGGAAGCTCTTTGGGTAAGAACGGGATTCCCCAGGCCGTTTCAGTCTTTGCTGGATTCACAGCAGGAGCATTCTGCTCAGTTGATCCGAGGGTGAGGCATCTCCTGGACCTTCAGTTCTTTTCCTCCTAGACATGTTTTTGCACTGGTCTTCTGCCCGTGTATGCATTTCCTGTGGCTGCCATGCAGCCAGTTACTACAGATCTGGCATAAAAATGCAGGAATTTCTTCTGTCTCCATTCCCGAGGCCAGAAGTTCAAAATCAGTGTTACTAGGCTGACGCGAGGCTATCAGCAGGACTGTGCTCCCTCTGGAAGCTCTGCAAGAGAATCCGTCCGTTGCCACCTCCAGCCTCCCCGGCTGCCAGCATCCACTCCCTTGCGGCCAGGTCGCTCTGGTCTCTGCCCTCCAAGGTCATGTTGCCCCTATCTCTGCTGTGTCAGATGTTCCTCTCCGTTTCTCTTGTAAGGACACTTGTGATTCCATTGCAGGCCTATCTGGATAATCTGGGGTCATTTCCCCACCCCAGGATCCTTCATTTACATCTGTAAAAACCTTTTCCCCCTATCAGGTGGCCTCTACAGGTTCCAGGGATGAGGACCTGATATGTTTGCAGGCCGTAATGTTCAGCTTGCTACTATGCCCCATTTTTGACAACTGGGACGGCTTACAGAGAGCCAGAGATTGCAGAT
Organism: Leptonychotes weddellii; assembly: GCF_054177405.1. Lineage (NCBI taxonomy): Eukaryota > Metazoa > Chordata > Mammalia > Carnivora > Phocidae > Leptonychotes > Leptonychotes weddellii. The sequence goes on along the minus strand of NC_138381.1, from coordinate 15,662,232 downwards.
TCTCTCCTGCAGGGGTCGTTTTACTCTGAAACTAAACTGAGTGATTATTGAGAACATACTATGTGTTGGTGCTGTTGCTAAGGTACAGAGACACACAAAACGGGGCCTGCCCCGGGGTTGTTTGTGATTTTGCCGAAAGCGAAGACATGGATGAGTAAAACGAGTCCTAAGAACAAGGTCGCGTCGGATCCTAAGAAGCAGAACGTGGTACCAACAGTGATTGTTGGAGTCGCTGAGCGTTGGAGTCGCTGAGCCACGCCCTTGGCCTGCACGGATCCGCCTGCCGGAACATCTGACCCCAGGGAGATTTAGATAATCGGCTCCAGCCCACCGCTGACTCTTTCCCACCCCATTGTTTTTCCTGCCTTTGGGTCCTTTCCCAAGAGCTGCCTCCAGCAAGCGTGCCTTCCTGTGTGTTCTTCATCCTTCCTGTTGGGTTGGACAATGCATTGTCTCTTCTTTGGTTTCTCTTTCTCCGAGATAAAACAGCGGTGTTCTTCAGATTCTTGAAGGCGAACAATTCAGAGATAATGCTTCTGTGTGAATAGGCACGAGTAGAATCACCTCTGTGAATCCATGGTAGAGAATAGGAAGAAAATCAAGGAGACTTAAATTTACGGTAGAATCAATCTTATTATGATGTCCCATTATATTGCTTGGGGTCATTTGACTTTATCCTAGCTCAGTCCATCTGCATGAATGTTCCCTATCTTAGTGAAAGCTGTGGAAATATCCCAATAAGAAAAATAGTTATTTTTTTTAATAAATTATTTTGAGGGCCCCTGAATTTCTGTGTTGCAAATGGCATGATATTGATAAGAATTCAGGGATGCCTGGTGTTCTCAGGGACCCTTGTCATCTTAACTAAATCTGCAATGACGGCTTGGAAGATGAGCCAAGCCTGAGTTTGAATGCTGGGTCTGTTGCCAGCTGGACTCGCCCTACTTATGGGTGACTGGAGCAGACTGCTTAACTTTTCTAAACCATATTCTTCTCATCCTCAAAATAGGACTAATAATGGTACCTGCCTCAGGCATTTTGGGAGGATTAAAATGAGCTAATGCGTATACAGTGTTTAGACCACTGCCTTTAAGTTTGTCTTTTCCTTCTCTCTCCCCTTTTTTAAAAAAGGGGGAGAGGGGCGCCTGGGTGGCTCAGTTGGTTAAGTGACTGCCTCAGCTCAGGTCATGATCCCAGGGTCCTGGGATCGAGCCCCGCATCGGGCTCCCTGCTCAGCGGAGGAATCCTGCTTCTCCCTCTCCCACTCCCCCTGCTTGTGTTCCCTCTCTCGCTGTCTGTCAGTTAATTAAATAAATAAAATCTTAAAAATAAATAGTTTGTTTAAAAAAATAATAAAAATTAAAAAAAATTTAAAAGGGGGGAGAAAAGTCAGTTTACTGGCTCTGTTGAGCACACTGCCCCAAGTAATCAAACGCTGTCCTGTCTGGTCCCACCCGACAAGCACATGGTGACAAATTCAGCATTTCTGGGGATACCATTTCACCTTGGATATAAACCAAGCTTCTGAGTTACACTTTATATGACGATGTGTCCCCATAATTTTTATCTCCGGGACTTGTTGAATTGCACCATAGTATGTTTCTTCCAGTGGAACTCGAAATTAAATAAATAAATGGTTAAGTTGCAGACTGTAGCTAATAATGATTTGTACCATGGCTGAGGATTACATAGCTGTTACATTTAATGATGACAGTTGCCTTCTGAATACTTACCTTGAATCAGATCACTCGAATGTTTGCATATACTTTTGTTTGTCAACTATAATGTGTGGGTGTGTGCACCCACATGAGTACACACATCTCTGTATGTGAGAGGGTTGAGGAAGGCATGTGGTTTTGAACTCAGTTTGGTCTAGTTTGAACAGTAATTGTTCTAGAGTTCATGATTCTATCTCATTAAAATTCTTACTTGAATTTCAAGGAAAAAGATTCCTTCCACACTAAGCCACTCACACAGGAAGAAGCCCTTACGGAAGGTGTCACCCCCGTGCCTTTGTCCAACTGCCATCTTGTATGTAATGGCCCCTTTGCAGGGAGAGGGGCAGAGACCCAAGTTTGACCGAAATGAGTAACCGTGGTAAATTTCTTGGCTAGTTAGACATCAAGATATATATATGCATATATACATTTATTATACATTATATATATATACACACACACGTATTATATGTTACATATCTATATCTGCGTAGATATAGACGTATATTATATATACACACACGTTTACTGGTGGAGGCCTAAAAAGAAAAAATGCAATATGTACTGAAGAATCAAAAACATTTTTCAGTACCTTTGTATAAACTGAATGTATTTTGGTTTCTTTTTGAAAATTTAACTCTGAAGCTAGTCTCCATCATTTTGGCTTTGAAATGCCCTAAATTATTTTCTGTGGGTGGGTAGACCCCCACTTTACCACACATTGTCAGCTATCCAGCTAGGGTCCTGAAACAGATGTAATTGGGTCGTATTTCATAAATCAGTAGATGAGAGTCTCCTCCTCTGCACTGGCCCCTTTTAGAGATAAATCAGGATTAGAATAGTGGAGAGTTTGGAAAAGAATCTGATGTTTATAAGATTCTAAGAATCACATAGTTAACTCTTCTCAGTCTTTGTCAAGATGGCATCCAAAGTGAGGCTCAAATTTGTAATTCTCAAAGTGCAGTTGGTCCCTTTATGATTTGCTGCCACAGTCTTACATACTCGTTCCTGAAGGGACAGGCAAATTATGTTAGTGTCTGGGTAAGATTTTTATCCAGCAAAAAAAAAATGAGATCTAAGAATCAGGGGTTTTACTTTGAATGTAGGCAGCCAAGCCTGTAAGAGTTTCAGACTATCCATGCAGGTTGGGTAGGAGTTCAGACCTTGGCTCTGCTCCTTACCACCTCTCTGACGTTGGACAACTTCCTGAGCCTTTCTTTGCTTTAGTTTGCTCATCTGTAACATGGATGATAGAAGGATTAAGGGAGATGAGTTGTGTGAAGCACTTAGAATGTGCTGGGCAGGGAGTGAATGTCCCAAATATGCTAATTGTCATTGTTGATCTATGGGTAAAAATGAATTGTGTCATGGAAGCATTTAGGGAGGTTGACCACCCCCAGCTTATGTAGAAGATTTTACTGCACTTTGTACCCTAAATGTATTTTGGTTTAATACTACCTCTCATGTGATGCTTTGGGTACATCTCCCGTCCTTTCGCCACAGAAGTTACTGCTTAGCCTGACAACCACTTCTCAGGAAACTGAGGCTTGGATGACTGGGAAGGTTAGGACTTGTGTGGAAATGTAATTATATTTTCATGGGCCTTTTTTGTATACATCTCTTCAGTTTACGGCTGTGAACACATAAACCAACTCCTAAGGACAGTCTCCAGGTTGTGACACTTTCTGGTGTTCCTTTGGGGAAGTACACTGTAGGATAACAATTTCCTGGTCAGGCATCTCCTTTATTCAACATCGTGTGCTAGTTTTATTTATACTGTTTTCACCGTTCTAGTGATAATGCATTGGGTTATATACATTCACACACACACATGCAGCCTTTGAGATGCTCAGAGCAGTGGGTGGGGAGGGGGTATGTTCCAGGTCGGAGAGAGAGCACCCTCAGAATAGTTCTGTCAGGGTCCCTGCAGTTGTTGGGGGCGGCCTGTGCTTTTCAAGCTGATGACTGCAAATCACAAGGTTAAAAACAGGACTAGTACCATGAAACCGTAGTTCTGCTTAGAGGTTTTTATGGGAAAATCATCACTCTTGTCTTAAGCCTTGGAAGTATCATGGAGTTGAATGCAGAATTCTTACGAACATTCAGGATGGCCCCCAAATTTTGCCCTGGCCCCAAACCCAGGTCTAGAGGTGACTCACCTCTGCTTTCAGTCATTGTCCCGTGCCCTGCTGTTCCCTGTAGGTGACCTTCGAAGCCCACTTGTGCACTTGGGGTGGGGGTGGCAGTGTGATGATGTCCGTGGGGGACTTATCGCGTCTCCTCGTGGCCCCAGATAGGGTGGGGGGAGTATTAGCTAAGGAGCTCAGTGCGGTGGGCGAGTGAGACTGGCCTCCCCAGATGAGTGCTGCTTCGCGCCAAGTTACTTCACAGACTTCGTTGGCTTTTGCAATCCAGCCCTGGGGTCACTGCCTGTGAGACAGTTTTCTTTAGGATTATGGGGTTAACATTCCCCACACCCAGCGTAAACATAAATGGACTCTCGGGTATAACTTCTTTATACGTTGAATAGCCTCACAACAGACCAACTTTTTAAAAGAGACTTTATTTATTCATTTACTTTAGAGAGAGAGAGCGAGGGCAAGTGTGTGCAAGCGGGGCGGGAGGGGGAGGGGTGGAGAGCAAGAATCTGAAACAGATTCCGGACTGAGTGGCGGAGCCTGACACGGGGCTCGATCTCATGACAGTGAGATCATGACCTGAGAATCAGACGCTTGACCGACAGAACCACCCAGGTGCCCCACAGATCAGTTTTTTGAAAAACAAACCAAAAAAGGCGGCGGCATAGTCTTCTTTGGTCTTCCATCTTGGTCCCTAACATGCTGTTTCATTTTCGTGTTTGTTTTTTTTTTAAGGGATAATTGATTTTATAATTGTCGATTCTGTTTTTAAAGCTCTTTCATCTGTTTTTGCCCTCACAGGATAGAACAGGGTTTCTCAAACCGTGTGTGCAAACTCTTGGCAATACAAGAAAAGGGGTTTGACTGGACAGCCGATTGATGGAACCACCGAGTTTCTGAAAATAGCTGTTGGCTTTCCAGTTGGCTGGGATTGGCAGGGACCCCACTTCTCCCATTTCTCAACTCTCCATTTAAAATATTCCCTAAATATAGAAGCTTCATAACTTCCAGTCATAGCTTGCCCAGGATTTCCACGTCAACTGACCTTTGAGGTGTGTAACCGTTTATGAAATGGGAGGTGCAGATGGTCACAGCCCCATGTTCCAGATGAGGAACCTGGTCCAGGGAGGGCTCAGAGGCTGAAGTCATCCAGCTGGTTAGTCCCTGAACCAGTTCAGCACCCAGCAGTCTGTCCCCCAGGCCTCTGAGGGTTCTTTCCCAGGTGCTTCAGGGCTACACCTGTAACGCAAACCGTACTTGCCTCTTCTCTGAGCCGTGGGTGCAAGGCAGACAGTGCCACACATATGGGGCTCAAGGCCAGGCCCATGGAGGGGCACATGTGGGGGTCAAGGCCAGGCCCATGGCGGGGCACGTGTGGGGGTCAAGGCCAGGATCATGGCGGTCCGGAGAGGCATGCAGGCTCAGAATTGAAGCTGGTACTACGTCAGCATTGGGCAGCCCTGCCCTCAGGGCCTTGCTGGGCACATCCTAGTCCTGGGGGTTTTACAGGTGAGGTGACTAGGCCTCTGCCTTTCGTGCTTCATATGCGCATTTGTTTACCTTGTATGTTGAGGCATCAGTAAGGACTTAACTTTGGTACCTACTATGCTAGTTCTGTCTTCAGTGGTTTGATTGTTCAAGATCTGGTGTGATATTGAAGGGGGTATTGGGGGATTTTTCTCCTGGGATTTTTTTTTAAGATTATTTGAGTGGGCAAGAGCAAGCCAGCACGAGTTGGGGGGGCGGGGGAAGAGCAGAGGAGAGGGAGAAGCAGACTCTGCGAAGCAGGGAGCATGATGTAGGGCTCGATCCAAGGACCCCGAGATCATGACCTGAGCCGAAGGCAGCCACTTAATTGACTGAGTCACCTAGGCGCTCCTCTCTGTGATTTTTATCTGAAGTACATTCACACACACTCCTGAGTTCCTAGGCCTTCTGGCTTCAACACCAGCCCCTGTACACTCCCAGTTACAGCCCTGTACAGCACGGCTCCTTGTTCTGGGAATGTTTTTGGCCCAGAGCTTCAGTTTCTTCCTGATTGATAACTGCATAGCTTCTGCTCTTGTCTTTAAACACAACTCAGGCAGGTGGGGAGCTCAGCCTTCAGTCTCAGCTTCTCAGGATTTTCCTGCCAGCCACATAGTGAACTGTCATACTCTCTGCTCTTCCCATTAATTAGGAAATAGTCTGGTGCGTGTTGCTTGGCTTGCAGACCTCTCTTAAAAAAAATAAAAAACCCTGGGAGGTGGAAGGGCAACTAGCTGAAGGATAAAAACTTGATAACTTTCTTCAAATAAGTGATTGAGAGCTGTTCCATTCCCCGTGTAGAGTGATTAGCCCCCTAAGAAATGACACAATTGTAGAAACAGATGTAAGAGTTGGAGTCACAGAGACTCTGGTTCAAATCTCTGCTTAACCACTTTCTTGTTATAGAAAGTTCTAGTTACAGAAGCTCCCTGGCACTTTAAGGGAGTGGGAGTTGAAAAATCAACAGCAGATCACCAGAACATTCTCTACAGAATTGCCCAAAGGTGTCATGAACACCTTACAAAGCATAGGGGAGGGAAGTAGAATTGGACAGTGGTTCTCAACTGAGCCCACCCACCCCCCACCCCCCGACACACACATTTGACAATGTTTGCAGACATCATCTGGTTATAACCACAGCTGAGGGCAGGGATTGATTGCTACTACACGTTGTGGGTAAAAGCCAGGGGGTATTTCTAAAAACGCTACAAAACATGAAATAGCCTCCCAGGAAAGAATTATATAGCCCCAAATGCCAGTGGTGCTGAGATTGAGAAACCTTGGGTTAGGAGTAATATTTATTAAATCTAATGGTCCCACTTACTATCCATCCAGTGACTATGCAAGATGAAGTTGTTTTCATCCCCATTTTACAGATGAGAAGATTGCCTTTGGTGGAGATTAAGAACCTTGCCTTTGGTTATTCAGCTATTTCTAGATAGACCTGGCATTTTAGAATAGACATATATGGGTCCAAAGCCTGTGCCCTCTCTACTGGCCACGGTAATCGGGGCTCCGCTCCATCAGGGATGGTCAGAATCAGGCAGGGTGAGCAACCGCTGGAGACGGATGGGTAGAGATATTAGTCTGTGATGTTTGCACTTGGGAGGTTCCTCCTGAGTATCCCATTCTCTGATTCTGTTTTGAAATGGGATTTGTCTTTTTAGCCCCAGAATTAGAGTGGCAGGCAGATAGTCCTTGGCCACGACCAGTGAAATCTTTCTGCTTTGTGCACCTGTGAATCTTATTCCTATTCGTATCCCAACACTATCAGATCAGAGGGCTAGGGTTCCAAACGGGCAGCCAGAGCGCATCCCCTCCCTCATCTCAGCCACATTCTAGGCCCAGGCAGTTCTTTGACCAACATGTGTAAATGGGTCCAGCTCGTTCTCCTTTGGGAGCACAGTAGAGGCACAAATGAGGGGGGAAGGGGGAAACTATTACATACTTGTAGAGATTGCAGCTTAATGTCAGGTTGCTGACCAGTGAAATTCTACCAGTTTCATAGGTAGAAATTCACAGGTAATTACAGTTTCCCTTGTGAACAAGGAAAACCGAGAGGTTTACTCAGTAGCTGTCAACCCTGTCCACAGATAAGAATAGCTGGAGAGCTTTTTTTAGGGCGTGGGTGGGGCAGAGGGAGAATCTTAAGCAGCCCTCCCCCTTCCAGTGTGGATCCCGACGTGGGGCTCAATCTCACAACCGAGATCATGACCTGAGCTGAAATCAAGGGTCGGACGCTTAACCAACTGCGCCACCCAGGCGCCCTTCAGCCAGAGACCTTTTGAAGAACACCTGTGTCTGAGCCCCTCTACCAGAAATGTTATCTAGGAGAGGCCTGGATACCTGGCTTTTTTGGACTTCTCAAGAGAGTCTAATGTCCAGCCAGGCTTGGAGAACACCTGGTAAACTCCATACTTCAGTCCTGCCCATCCTGCTCAGAAAGACCTGACTCAGATACCTGTTGACATTATTCTGTCTCCAGGAGACTAGAAGGACGGGGTGGGGAGGGGGGGAAAGCTGGGCTCTGTGCCCCAGTGTGGCCTGAGTAGCTTGTAGGAGTGAAAGAGGGGACTTAATTCCCACCTGCCAGAACCTTAAATTGACCTAAATTTCTCCTCATCCTTCAGATTTCTTACTTTAAATGGTTTACTCTTCAGCTACATGTTACATAATCATTTGGGTAATTTTTCACAAAGCTTGGAAGTTTTCCCCTCCAGACTATGTTTCTCACCAACATTGTTTATAGAAAGGAGGTGATTTTCGTTTCCAGTTTGCATTTTTGTTTTCACTTTTATTGCTATCTACAAATCCTGTACCCCAGAGGAGGAAGCTTTAAATACTTAATGAGCTTTGAGGGAAACTTTGTAATAACAACCTAGTTAATGGCTTGACGTCATGATAGATTATACGCTTTGAACTGTAGTCTTCAAACATTTTTGCTTAGTGAACCTTGTGAAGAATTTGGAAGAACTGTGTCTCACACATTTTTTTTAAAAAAAATTTTCTCATACATTTTTTGACACCTGTAATTTATCAGTAGTTCAATAAGTTATTAGTCCAGTAATTGCAAAAGATGTAATTTCTAGTGTATTGATTTTTGAAAAATTCGGAGTTTTTCATTTTGTAATTGCAGACGTGGCTCATTTTATGGAAAATATCTGCCGTAAAATTAACAAAATCATTCCTTATTGCTCAAAACAGCTATATGAAGCTCATTCCCTGTCACTAAAAATCTGACTTCGTTTTAAAAATTAAATAAGAAAAGTGGGTGGATGAATGGTAGATAAGCAAGACTTTCCATTCCATGAGCCTGTATTGCCCAGGCAGTGGTGAAATAATATGTCTCTCTCATGTTCTCTCCACTCTCTTTGCTCCCTCTGGGGCTGTGCATTTTTCAAAGCCTTCCCTTCATTCTGTGCTTTTATACCCAGCCAAGTGCACACTCTTGAGCTCCAGGATAGGTGAAGAGTACACCTTTCTTTGGAAAGCAGGAGGGGGGGATTGTGATTTAGGTAAGAGCAGGTAGGAAAGGAAGCGCAGCAGAAGACAGACACTGCTGGCAAATCAGGTTTAGGGAAGAGAACATATGGAAGGATGTAGAAAATTATTTCTTTAAAACCACCCATGCCCAGGTTCCCGGAAAGTCTTTGTATATCCGCAGAGGTGTGCATAGTCCAGTTTAAAGAGCTCCACTTCGAAAGATACGGGGGGTGGGGGTGAGGGGATGGTTAGTAGGAATAAAAATCATTCAGTTCCATGTCATTTCTCTTTCAAACTTATACTTTACTCATTTCATTTATTAGACTATAAATGAGAGAAAGACATATGCAAGAATATGCACATGACAAATAAAGCTCAGATTATGTTCCTTAGAAATTTGCAGGTTGCAAGCCCTGAATCTGGCAGGTGTAACCCTGAGGAGAGGTGGAGTTGAGGACACAGCACAGCAAACTAGGATTTTCTGATCGGAAGGAGGGGAGTCTGCTCAGGGTTTTCCGTTAAGACCCGGTATGAAGTTATAGGCTCTATATGGTGATGAGAAAGAGCACGGACTCTGGAACCAGACTACCTGGGTTCACATTCTGGCTGCTGCTTACCAACTCAGTGACCTTGGGCAAGTTTCTTAACCTACAAACAACAGTTTCTGGCACATAATAGGTGAGCTACACATGAGCTTATTATTCTTTGCAGTCTTGAAGTTCTTCCCAAATTATGGCTGGAGCTCTTCCCCTAGTAAACGTTGAGTCTATTGGCCAGAGATGTGATTGCGGCCAGAGGATGGCCAGTGCTGAAAGGAGACTAACCAGGGATGCCAAAGCTCATGCCAGGGCCATTTTCATGGAACCTTTATGAAAAGTCAGTCGGTGTCCTTGTGTAAACCTGTGGAACCTCTAGTTCAGACTCGCCACTCATTGAAATTCCAAGAATGAGACCACATTGAGTTACATGTAGTCTCTTTTTTTTTTTTTTTTAAAGATTTTATTTATTTATTTGAGACAGAGAGAATGAGAGAGAGAGCACATGAGAGGGGGGAGGGTCAGAGGGAGAAGCAGACTCCCTGCCGAGCAGGGAGACCGATGCGGGACTCGATCCAGGGACTCCAGGATCATGACCTGAGCTGAAGGCAGTCGCTTAACCAACTGAGCCACTCAGGCGCCCAGTTACATGTAGTCTCTTGTTGCTTGCTTGAGTATGGTATTCCATTGGCTAGCCAGGCAGGGAGATGGACTGCTAGTTTCAGATGCCCCGAGATGTATGAGGAAGAGCTTTTAGCAGTAACACATGCTAATAAAATCAAACATTGCACTTCTAGTTATTTAGGCTCCCACTTAGGTTCCCTTTTCCCCAGTATTCCATTCATTCCTTGACCTTGCTCTGGCTACTAAAGGCGTATATTGTGAATTTCTTCAGGTTATGTAGGTCTGTTCTTTGATAGCTAAGTTCGGAGAGAATCCAAAAGTATCCTCACTTTGTTTTTGGTTTGTTTTTTTTCATTTATGCATATAATCTATTTAAATTGCTTGCAAAAAATTTTGATTTTAAAACTTCTCCGGAGAAGAAATGAGATACTTGAGAAAATTATTCTGAAATCTTGAGAAATTAAAAACAGTTGTAGGATAAAATCAGAAGCACAACATTTCAACAAACCGTCTGTGTCCTTGGTGTGGCCAGGCAGCTTTGCAGCAGGTGTAACGGGTCACGGCGGTGCCAGGCGGTGCCCCAGACCCTGTGGGGGGTGACGGCCTGTGGCCTCTTCCTTCCCCCGAAGACAGAGATGATTGGAGGGGCCCGTCTGTTCTCCTGGGTCTGTGTCACTAAGCTTGTCTGGACTGAAGGAGAAGACTTCGCAGACCGGAACGGAGAGCAGATGCACATCAGAGTGGTGCACGGGGCGGGTGACGACACGCTGCACCCACAGGCAGCCCACTGCCCTAGATGGGACAGCAGCCTGGCCACACCGCCCGCCTTCTGCGGCCACCGCCTCCCCCGTCTCGTGCATGTGCTCTGTGTCACCGTGAGGTCAGTGCCGTTGCTGTCCATGTTGCTGCTTCGTTCGCAGTAACACCGGCTCCCGAGTGTTCCTGGTGGGCACTGTGGTAAGGACTCGGTGTCCGTGACCTTGCCTGTTCCCTCATTAGCACGGTGACCCGGAGAGTCCAGGGGCAGAACGCTTCCAAGAGCGCTGAGCCTTCCGCTCACCTGCGCGGTCCAGCCCCTCGTGCTGCCTCATCCCAACAGCTTGTGTCTCCACCCCCCCCCCCCCCCAGCTCTTTCTCCTCTGGCGTCTTCCCCTCCGGTCACTTCTTCCAGTGCTCAGCGGACCTCTCTGAAATGCAGCCCCTGCCAGTGATCCCCCCCCGCCGCCCCGTACCTTCTCTTCCTTCCCCTGCCACGCTCGCTCCTACGCAGCCTCAGCCCACGCCTCTGCCTGCACACCCTTCCCCTGCTGCCCCCA
>NC_138381.1:15593572-15650790 GCF_054177405.1 Leptonychotes weddellii | reverse complement strand
AACTGTGACCGTTAGAATTTTTCAAGTTCTAGATGTGGCTCACGTTATATTTCTGTTGAGCAGGGCTGGTTAGTTTCTCTCCATAGGGAACAAGGGCACCTTGTCTCTGGAACCCTTAGGATGTCCCATTTTCTGTGTCTGGTCCCCAGAGTTCTTTCCCAGAGTTTCCACCCCTAGAGTTGATTGGACCTGAAATTCAGATCATCAAGTGCTCCTACTGCAGTAAGCCGCGATTTCTGTGGCCCTACTTTGCCCCGGGCCCTGGAGTCTGCTTATATTTGGAGCAGGGAGAGGACTGAATGTTCTTGAGCCACCTCCACCCACTGAGGAAAGAGGGGACACTGTGCACCTCTCATCCCCTCCTGTGATGACCGGCTACCTGCAGCAGCTGGGAGTCCCTTTAAGCCCCACACACAAGTGCCTTCTGACAGGTGTTGGGGGTGGGCGGGTCCTGCGCCTGGATGAAAGCCCATCAGCTCCTGCCTTAGTCTTCCTTCGCCAGCTCTGTGCTCCTTTGCTCTGTTGACCCCTCCCTCTTTGCATTCTGAATTTTGAGCAAAGTGTCCTTTAAAAGAGATAATCTTCACGATCACACATTCCTCCAGCATGATTAAGTTCTGCCCGCCGTCCCAGTGTGATGCTACAGGAGCCTATAAAGGTCCTGTGGGTTTGCTCTGACATCTTGTTGACATGGAAGTCTCGTTTGTTGTACATAAGAGCCAGTGTCTCCAGGACACACCTTGCTCTGTTTTCGTGAATGGGAGGTCTTGTCCCTTAACCCAGAAAACTAAATGGCAGAGGGGCAGACAGTGTGAAAGTCGCATGTGTTTTTATGAAAAAGTATCGGAGTTTTGCTTGGTTCTATGTTCTGGGGCCTACCCAGTGAGTTTTGGCAAGAGCACGTGCATTCAGAGAGCATTTCATGGTGGCACCTTTTGATTTTTAGTAGAATGTCCCTCGACTGTTTGATGAAGGTAACTTTGGTGACCTGTTTTGAAGCCATTCACCTGGAAAGCCGGAGGCAGCAGGTGGTGAAACGTTGGGTTTTGCAGTACATGGGGCGGGTGGAGGCCCGACTCCCTCTCCCTGCGTGAGCGCCAGCTGTTCTGTGCGTGTGGCAGAGTCAGATGTGTGGGACAAGTGCAAGGAGAAACAAGCCCGTCGTCCGTCCTTTTGTGCGTGACGACAAAGCCCGCGTCATGCTTTGTTGAGGAATGAGACAGCACCTACCACTAAATGCAAATCGACATTCAGGTGACTCTCCAGACACGGAGCTGTTGAGTTCAGATATTTATAACATTTTGTCTAAAAGCTTCTGTAAAAGGTTCTCACGCCATTCATTATTTAGATCATTCAGAGCACATACTTTCCAAGTCACTCTAAAAATAGAACCCGTTTCCCCCATCGACTGAGTCCCGGTGCGGGAGTGCGGGCCACGTGCTTTGGAAGGAAGCGGCAGACAGGGACGTCACGTTTAATGGTTCAGTGGGAGAGCAGAGGGTTTTTTTCTGGCTCAGTGTTAGAGTTGTGATGTGTACCTTAGCTTGTAATAGGCAAAAATCTAGTCGTGCTGTATATCTTTACTCCTAAATTCTTTTTCTGTAGCTTGTGTTCTGATTTCTCTCGTCTCTTCCATTTGTCTTGAGAAGTTCTAAATATAACCTTCTTGGAAGTCACTACTTACTAATTTCTAGGATAAAACCCCAGGCAATTGGTAGTACTGGATGGTTTCCACTTAATGTACTTTGAGAGGCTTTTAAACTTTTGATCGTGATGCAAAAACAAGAAATTTAGATCCTAACTTAGTACACATTCTCTCATGTATGTAACAAATGATTTTCTTGAATCACTACATTCGTGTGAGGCACTAATATTTTCTGTCTCATTCTACTGAACTTTTAAAAAATCCTTCGTGTTGTGAGCAGCCAGTGGGATTGCAACTCCTCTTTAAAACTCCCTGCCCTGGGGCGCCAGGGTGGCTCAGTCTGTTAAGGGTTTCGGCTCAAGTCATGATCTCAGGGTCATGAGATCAAGCCCCGCGTTGGGCTCTGCGCTCCTGCAGAGAGTCTGCTTGAGATTCTCTCTCTCCCTCTGCTCCTTCCCATACTCTCTCTCTCTCTCTGGTGAATAAATACATCTGAAAAAAAAAAAAAAAACAACAAAACACTGCCCAGCCATACCTGCGTGCACCCCTCACTTGCTTCTGGCTGGATGTGACATGCAGGGTCCTAGCCCTGTTCTTACCATAACCTCTGTGGTACTCCTCACACATCAGTCCTTCGAGGACAGTTCTAACCTAAAGACCAAAAGTCTCTGTTGTTTCTTAAAATAGATGTGTTCCTTGAGAAATCGAGTCTCATTTATTTTGTGAGGGCAGCTTGCGAGGTGCCCGAGGGCCGTCCTAGGGTTTCACCAGAGCTGTTGTCCTTGTCCCCAGGCTTCAGGTTCCAGTGGCATTCACACTGGTGGCAGCTTACCTCTCCGTGACGATGGCACACACTTGTTCCTTTCCTTCTTATTTAAATGGGAACAGTTATTTTTAAAGGGGGGAGGGGCAGTCTTCAAGAGGGTTAATCATCACTTAGAGGGCAGGCTCCAAGACAGCGTCTGTTACAGTTACTTCACATTTCCAGTAATGGAATATAGATTTCTGCTTCACCTTATCTGACACATTTCAAGGGCTCCGTTTTGCCTTGCCGTTACGTTGGAAAATAATTTGGTGGCTTGTCAGAAGGGAACATTTATAACTGTGTTACTAACCAGCACATTTTCAGCCTCCAGAATAGTACAACAGGTAACTAAGGTTGGGATTGACAGCAGTTACTTACCACTTAAAAATAAGCACAAGAAATGCCAGTGTTCACCGTATGAGCTGAAACCAGTCCAGTTTTTGTAGGCTCTCATGGGTAAACGTGGTGGTTGATGGAAATAACGACGTAATAGAAATTACAAAAATTGATTAATGTGTTTTCATAACATTGGTGTAAGATGTCATTCTGTGGCAGCAACGACATCAGGAAGTTGTGGTGGCCTCAGACATTGTTCGGGGCCCAGGGGTGGGGATCCTACCACCGCAGCCTACCCAGGTGTCCTTGAGACGCCCCTGCTTCTCATCTTGGCATAAAGACCACTAGTAGGCTCTCTGACCCCCTACTAGCTATCTTCTGGGGAACTGAAGATGTGTTTCAAAATTGGTATGTTGTCAGGACGCCTGGGTGGCTCAGTCGGTTAAGCGTCTGCCTTTGGCTCAGGTTATGATCTCAGGGTCCTGGGATCGAGCCCCGCATCAGGCTCCCTGGGAGCCTGCTTCTCCTTCTCCCTCTGCTGCTCCCCCTGCTTGTGCTCTCTCCCTCTCTCTTTCTCTCCGACAAATAAAATATATTTTTTTAAAATTGGTATGTTGTCATTAACCGAAACGCTTTACATTTCCTTAAGTTTCTGTATTTCTGGCAACAGTGGGATGTTTTGAAAACCTAGATCTCACCACACGTTCCATTTGGTGAAATATTCATGTAAGCCAATTTCTTTTGACCATGTGCTGTTCTGTACTTGATCCCTATCCCTGTCTTTTTTAAAACCTGGTCTTATTACAGTCACCCTTGATGCAAGCCAGAGAGAGCCTTCGTTTGCTTTATGGGTGAGGTTGCTTCATCTTTGACTGTTCAGTTGAGTGAGAAAACCTACTAATGTCCAAGTGAAGCTGCTGAGCAAGTGCCCCAGGGATTCGGTTACCTGCTCCGTTTGAGGAAAATAGCAACAGGAGATACCCCACAAGGGCATTTTCATAGGACCCCACCAAGTCTCGTCACACTGCTATCATCAGAATCTCTTCCCATCCACACTGTATTGAGCCGGTGTCCCAGGGAGAAGCTCAGAGCTGGTGCACAGCCATGCTTTTCCTGCCAGTTACTGAGCTGTAGGGCGGAGTACTCGCTTAGAGCCCGGACTCTGGAACCAGCCCGCCCAAATAGGAACCTTCAAGAGGTCACACACCTCTCTGGTCTCTAGGTTCCCCATCTGTGAAATGGGCTTCATAATAGTGCCCACCTCCTACAGTTGCTGTGAGGATCAGGTGTGGCCTGATAGGGGTCACTCCTCCAGCCCTTAGTCGCAGGTGCCTGGGCCAAGCTACAGGCCCTTGACGGGTTTAGAACCCTAACAGCCTCTCCCCAGCAAAAGAGCTTGGGCACGTAGGTGTTTGTGAATTTTTATTAAGATGCACTTAGGTTGATAATTGAGGAGTAGCATTTCAGAGATGGGAGGGCATGGAACTCCTTTAGGTAAACCCATCTTCTGATTTTTGCTTGTGTGTCCTTTTGCTTCATTGCTAGCAGGAGGGGCCGGGGACAAGTGGCGATACCACCACTTACATTAGGTAGACGTCCAACAGTAGTCAACACACTTCTGGTTTTTGATGGTAGAGTTAACTACCATTCCCACTCGCTTTACCATTAAATCAGTCAAATGGAGAGCGGGAAATCCCCCATCTCTTTTGGCTGGCAAGGATGTCTGCCTTTTCTGGACCTTCTGCGGACGGCTGCTGTTGTTCAGATCTACAGCATTATTTGGCACCTGTAGCTTTGCGCTAGAGGAGGGTATCTCCATGGTGAGTTGTAGCAGATGTAGCCAAGAAAATAGAAGAAAGGAGATGCCCGTCAGGACGACTGAGGCTAGTCTCGTGCTTCAAGTACACCCGACCAGTGGTAACTGATTTTTCACTACCCTTTGTGCATCGCCTAAGGTAGCTTTCTAGTTAATCAAATCTCTTTTAACTACACATAAGGCAATCCTGAGCTTGCAGCAAATCATTTCAATAAATCTCATTCGTATTTACCAGGTGCTGCTTTTTAAATGCAAGAAGAGAGGTTTTTCAAGTACATTTAAAAAGTCGTCTCTGTAAATTAGAGAATTCCTCGTTAAACCAGGGAAGAGTGAAAATAAGAGCACAGGATTTGGGGTTAGGAGGTCTGGGTTCTCCCTGGGGCTTTTCCTCAGGCTAGCTATGGGACAGGTCGGATTACCCCTAAAGAACTTCCGAGGCTTTAGGCATTTGAATGTGGTGGAAGCAACTACATGTTTTTATATAAGGGTAACAGACTTACACCCTGGGGTCACCTAAATGTCAGAAGCTCTGACACAGGGACCCCTGCAGCAGGACGTAGAGGCAGCAGACCTGTCGGACGCCCCGTGGTCCAGGCCGGCGACCCCAGAACCTGAGTTATGACTTCCCAGGTGACTCCCAGAGTCCGAAAGGGGGCTTGTGAGCTCCTCCAAATGAATCTTATCTAGGTCTCTCAAGTCAGAAAGATGTATGCTGTGTGGTAGGACAGAGACGGGAAGAAGTATGATGTGTCCAGAAATTAACCAGCAAACTAATCCATGAACTTGGATTCCAAAGTATTGTACTTACACGATTGAAAGCTTGAGGCCTTTTTTTTTTTGAGAAGTAATTTCTAAGATTTATTAATCACTAGATTATTACACTTTCTCTGGACTCTCAGCTCTCAAGAAGCTTTTTACAGCACTTAATAAATATTAGAGTGTTCCCAACATTTCATTACTGTCTTCTCTGTAAATTGGACCACCTGTGACCCCAAACCTTCTGTGGTCCTGAGTGTCCCTTCCCTTACTGATCGCATGCTCCCCAATTCCAAGAGTTGATTTGTTTCCTTTCGAGTGGGTAGCAGATGCCCTGCAGGGGTTCAGCCAGCTAAAGATCTGGTGTACGAGGCCTCGGGCTCACGGGTCTCCCAGGCAGTGGCTGTCTGCCAGGCATCGGGGCCTCTGCCTTCTACCCAGCCCCGCTGCACTCCAGTGTCAGGCCCTGACCATGGTCTCTGTTTGTTAAGAAACATTTTTTTTAATTGAAGTACAGTTGACATACAATGTTACCTTGGTTTCAGGTGTGCGACATAGTGATTGCACAAGTCTGAACATCTTGCTGTGCTCACAAGTGTAGCTGCCATCTGTCACCATACAACACTATTAGAGTACCCTGGACTTTATGCTCTTTCATCCCTGACTTATCACAGGAACATTTTATTAAAGAAACATACTAAACATTTTTAAGAATGCTGACACTCGGGGCGCCTGGGTGGCTCAGTTGGTTAGGCGACTGCCTTCGGCTCAGGTCGTGATCCTGGAGTCCCTGGATCGAGTCCCGCATCGGGCTCCCTGCTCGGCGGGGAGCCTGCTTCTCCCTCTGACCCTCCCCCCTCTCATGTGCTCTCTCTCTCTCTCATTCTCTCTCAAATAAATAAATAAAATCTTTAAAAAAAAAAAAAGAATGCTGACACTCAGTGCAGAGATGGGGACATTAACTCTTTGCTGTCTTCTCAACAGACACGGGACGACTTCCTGGGACAGGTGGACATACCCCTCAGTCATCTCCCGGTAAGGACCGTTACCTGCTTTATGGGGCGTGCTGTGAGCAGTGCTTTCTAATTGTTTCCGGTTGGGTGTATTTCAGAGCATATTTCCTCAAGGCAATGGAGCAGGCGGAAATGAAGAGCATGTGCTCTGGCCCTGTCCCTTTCTAGAAAGTGGTCCTTTCAGGGGGATGGGAGAGAGCTTAATTGTAAAAATCAGGTGTATCTAGATCATCCACGTAGGCTTGTGTGCATCACCAGCCTCTTTCTCTTCTGGTCTTCCTTTTGTCACATCATATAAAACAGCTCCTTTCTCTGTCAAAACCTCCTTCTTGGCACTGGAATGTCTTTCAAAAATTCATCCTCTGGGTCCGATCAGATACTTGTTCTCTTCGTCTAGAATGACATGGGTGTTTCTCTTGGGGCTACATCCATATAAGCTAGTGCTTCCCGGATTTGGGTGTATGGCTTTTCTCAGGCAGCCTGGAGACAAAAGATGCTGTCTGTTCTGAGTGAACTTGTCGGCTGGAAACACCCACTCCAGCTTTAGAAATTCTACTGAGCTGGCATCTTCCCCTCTGCTCACACGAGCAGCAGAGCCGCTGGGACTTCCGCCCAGGAACCGAGGCCGGAGGTGTGTTCTGCGCGGGCCAGAGGTGCTGCAGGTAGAAGGGGGGGCACGGGAGCTGGAAGCCGTGGTGAAAGGCGGATCAGCTTGTATTTCAGCTTCGGTTTTTCAGATTCTCGCATCCCCCCTCCTGGCCCTTCTCCCTCTGGGCATCACAGAGTGACTCAGGTAGCTCCTAAGAGAGGAGAAGTCCAATGTGTCTGCCTTTCAAGGGCCTTTTGTTAATTTTTTTAATGCTTTGTGTGAGCAAATAGCGTAAACAGTCTATAAACTAAAATGACTTAAACCAGCTAGGGGGTGTCTGCCGCTGTGTTGAAGTCGTGGCCCTTACCGTATGTTAAATACCAAGAAAAGACTGTGTCTTACCCAGGACGCTCTGAAGATGTGTTGTGAAGGCATGAGATAGCAAGCAATTTATTCTTATTTACTCAGGGGCGCTATTAAGGAAGAAAAGTTTCAAGCACATTTCCTTCCAAAAAATTGGAAGCACAACTGATACCATTAAAATATTTTTGTTTCTGTATAAAAACCCAAAACTCCAAGGTACTTGGCAGAGGGTGCCTGTGTGTACATGAGACCGACTCCATAAGCCATCAGAAACCCAGTTATCCTCTTAGAGTTGTGTTGAGAGGACATGGAAGTCTCAGTGTTGGCGAGGAAAGACTCTCCATGTATTTCTACATCGGTTGGTCTTCTGTGTCTCCTCTTCGGGTCGAAGCTGTAATCTCACATTTTGGGCAGTGTGGGTTGGCCAGTTCTTTCGTGGGTATCCTTCACCACCCTTTTCCCTAACATAAAAACTGACTCTCGGTCAAGGCAAATTATGTACTAATAGTCTCTCAGAGGTGTAAGTGGAATCTGTTAAGCAACCTGCTCCGACAGTCCCTGGTTTGAGTGATTGAGGGCAAATTGGTTTTTGAAAGGTTGGGCGGGGCTCCCAGAGAACAGAATAGCGTTCCTCTTCAGAGACCAAATCAGTAGAGGGAATGGTTTAGCTTGGGCTTTTGGTGGAGGCAAGAGTGAGCTTTCAAAGAAGTGGTGCCAGGACAGAAGCCTGGAATCAAAACCAGCCAACGAAAGAAAGGAGCCAGTGAATGCCTGGAGGGAATGAGAACCTCTCTGTGACTTGAGCTGGGTGCTTGAAGGAGCCGCCCTGTTTTGCATCTGCCCAGCCAAGAGCTTACATTGGAGTGCAGTAATTTCCGCACTTAGAATGGACTAGCTTTGTGGGGCCAACTGCAGTCCGGGAAATGGACCACAGAGGAAGCAGAAGGAGAGGAACGAAGGTGCATTCATCACCTTTCAAGTGATGGTAAGACCCAACTAGCATACTCTGAATGGATGCAGCTTTTGGGCTCAGGATTTGAGGTGCTGTCATGTGTACGGTTGATGGTACGTGAACGGTGCTCATGGGAAAATTACACAGTGTCCTTCTATTTTGAAGAACACAAGTGTGGGTGTAGGAAATGGATGTCAGCATTTGAATGTATTTTGCGGACTCAATAATAGTCGCTCTTTTCTTGAGAGCTACGTGACCATTGTTGAGGCAGGTTTTATGTGGCCTAGAGAGTCAATATTTGTCAACATCATCAAATTTTAGATAAAAGAAATTAGGAAAATTGTCTCCTTAGCAATGAGAGAAGATAGGGAGAGCAGTAATGTGGTGGTAAATTTGCCATTGCCGACCTAGGTGAGCCTTTTCAGGGTTGAAGGCATCTGATTGGGGGGGGGGGTGATTATTAATTAATTTTTATGTAGCCTCATTATCTGATAGAGCATGGCCGATGGACATGATTCTGGTCTCCGAGGAGGAATCCAGGCAAGCAGCTTCCTCCCTCATGCAGCCCGGCATCATCACTCATTACTGTAGCCACATGGGGTGGCTGGAGCATTTGAAATGTGGCCCATATGACTGAGGAGCTGAATTTATCATTTTATTTCATGTTAATTAATGAAAATTAAATTTTTTGAAAATTCTCATGTGGCAGATGGCACCATATTGGATGGTACTTGTGAGGGTGAGACCAAGTTCCCTGGCTTAGGTAAAATAATGTGTGATTCTGGATTCCCTTTTCCTCAGATAATAATTCTAGCTATTAGAGGGATTCCCGAACCCCCACCAGCTTTACTTAGTGATTTTTCATTTGGTTTTTTTTTTTTCCCCTTACCTGAGGCTATTTCTTTTTAGTTCTACAGGTGTGATATACCAAGAACATTTAATGTAGGTAGTAATAAAAAGCCCAGATGTTTGAAATCATAGAAATTAAAAAAGTATTTTTTATTATTTTTTGAAATCTGTATTAGCAAAATACCTAATTGCATTTGCCTCCATGTTGCAGTCTATATCTGGATAGGTATATATCCACTTACTTATTTTAAGGCATTTTAAACCAAGAATGAGGCTTTATCTTATTGCCACAAGATACCACAAACTTTTATTCCTTTAAAAAAAAAAAATCCTCTCTGTCTTGATTCTGGTCTAAGAAGTTGCCTTAATTTGCACGAAGCCCTTTTCTAAATCAGGAGCTTTATGGAGAAGATCCAAGACAGCAGAACTAAACTCAGTGTAATCTCATGATTGTTAAGAAATTATTTTCGATGATTTAAATCCTATTTTGTGTTTTGTGTATGTTTGAAAAATAAGTATCTTAGACCTAGTAATTGATGCTTGCCGAAGAACCTTCTTCTCTTGCTGAAATTCTGGAGGCATATTGGCTCATTGCCAGGGGATAGGGGTGTTTGCCATGTAAAACCTTGCTTTTAGGATCTTAGGAGTGGCTTGCCTAAGCTGCCCTTACTTGGCAGCTATAAATCGACTGACCCCCAGGAAGACTGGAGGGTCGGAGTGACCCTTCCATTGGTGCACAGTGCAAAGTCACAAGCGTCTTGGCATCTTGGACCCGGTGCACAAGGGTCCTCCTTGGCCCCCTGCCCAGCGTTGGGTCCCTGGAGTACTTACGGGCCCTTCTGCCCCCTGTGGGTCGTTGCGAGGGGCTGAGTTGACGTTCTGCCAGGGTGACAAGTGAAGGAGGCACTCGGGAGAGGTAGGGCAGCAAGGTGTACCCCACAGGTCAGAGTCACCACCTCAGTGGCCAGAGGAGGCCAGTGTCAGCTCCGTCATTGTCCCCTAAACAGGAAAGAGTAAGGATGGGTCGTGTGAAAGGAAATAATCTTCTTGTTCCCGTTTTTTTTTTTTTTTTTTTAAAGATTTTATTTATTTATTTGACAGAGAGAGAGACCGTGAGAGAGGGAACACAAGCAGGGGGAGTGGGAGAGGGAGAAGCAGGCCTCCCGCAGAGCTGGGAGCCCGATGCGGGGCTCGATCCCAGGACCCTGGGATCATGACCTGAGCTGAAGGCAGACGCTTAACCAACTGAGCCACCCAGGCGCCCCCTTGTTCCCGTTCTGATGATGGATCCCTCCGTGCTTTATACTCCTCAAATGCTTCCAGAGGAAAGCAAGTAATTTTAGACTTGTGATTGACTTTCATCTTTCCTCAGCCCTCAGAATCCGTTCTCCCAGTTTTATTCTGGAAGAAAACATGGAAAGGAAACAGGACATGGGAGCTCAGAACAGGAGGGACCTTTCTTTCCTTTGCTCCCATTCCAGATGAGCCACTCATCTTTCATATTTCTTGTCCGGTTTATTTATTTTTGAGGGCAGGAGCGAGGAAAAGGAGAGGGGGAACAGGGGGAGAGTAAATAAGGTTGGTGGTCCGACCTTTTATGCAGATCCGAGAATGAAGAAAACATCAGTTCATATTCACGGAAGTCTCCAGAGGTCAGGCTTTAAAAGATCTCTCCAGAATTGTTGACTCAGACCTGGGAGATGAGCGAGTCGCCTTGGTAACGTTAATAAGCCAGTCATCCTTTCTGGGCCTCTGTCACCCGTAAAAGGAGGGCATGTGCAGAGATGACCGCCCCCGTGTCCACCCCACTCTGTCCACACCGCAGCTCCGCGGCTCACTAAGCAGAGGCACGGATGACCAAGAGGACACGCCTGTCACCTGGGAGACTCGGGCAGCAGGGCTCGCAGGAGGCGTGCAGAGCAGGCGAGACTCTTAACTTGGGAAGGTAGTCCTTCCCACTAGCAGCCTCACACTTGCACCACAGCCGAGACAGAGCTGCTCTTTTGTTGTTGTTGTTGTTGTTTCATTGCCGTGGGGCACCAGCGGTAAACTCAGCTTAACTCGGCTGCGATAGCTGATTTCTCGTAAACTACCATTTTTCCATGTGTTTGTGAATTGCGGTGTGGTGGTGGTTAAAAAGTTCATGACTTGTCTTTACTAATTATTTAGAGGAAAACCAGCTCCGAGACTTGTCCTAACAACAGGGGGACATTTTCTGGCAGGTGTTTGCCTGTTGCACATCTGCAGCTCTCCTCGACGCCTCCTTCCGGTGTGTCTCCCCTGCCCTTTGAGCCCCCAGCCCGCCCACCGCAGTCAGCTCCAAAATCTCTGTATCCATGGGAAGCACACTGCGGTGGAGAGAGCTATTTTAAGAACGTTGGTTTCTCCTGTTTTAGTCAAGTGCTACTCGAGGCAGTCAGGGTAGCTTTTGAATTTCAGTTTCCCTAGAGTGAAGCATTTTCAGGGTGGTGGGGTTGTTTTGGGTACCTTAGCTGAACTTGAAGGTAACTCAGATGATGAGCACCCCTGTTCTGTGTATGGCTGATAGCAGGGTAATGGTTCCCTCTCCTATGTATAGAATTCAGTGTCCTAGAGCTTAGAGGGACTTCAGACACCATTTGTCTACTCCCTGCATTTCACGGATGAGGAGACCTGGGCCCAGACAGGGAGGTGACTTGCCCAGTGATCAGTAGATTGGCAGCAGCGCTGGGCCAGACCATGCGTCTCCAGCATTGGTCTGTGATGTAGTCAGGGGTCTGGTTCGGGGGTGGAAGGGGGCCTAGTCTAAGGCTTGGGTGCTTTTGGTGGTTGCATCCAGGTTTGGTGTCTAGGGGCCCGGTAAGTCTGTCTGCTTCCATTTGCCCGCAGAGCTGTTCATCTCACTGTATGTGACAGTGATTGTGGTTCTGCTGAAAGCAGCTCCCCTTTTTAAGATGGAAGTGCTGTGTATCCGAAAGATTTTCTGGGGAACGTTCAGCGCCCCAGAACAGGAGGCAGCAGTGTCCACGTTGGCCAGTAATGCGGTCAGCATCAGTCTGTGTGAGGTGGCTTTCTACCAGTGCTGTCCTGGGACTCTCCCCTGGGCTTTTCCCCAGCAAACAGGATCAAGTAGGACCCTGGATAATGCCAAGAAGAGTCCTGTCACTCTCTACAAGATCACCATCTTGTTCACATGCAAGAACGTCCCTGGAGGTGAATTTTCATTTTTTAATGCTCTGCCCTTTATTGGAGAGCATGGAGGTGACAGTACTCACAGGTGACATGAGAATGAGAATTAGCTGAAGATGATAAATGGCCAGCGTGTGTGAGGTGTGCCAGGGACCCTTGCAAGGACTTCGTCTATACCCACTCAGGTGATTGGCTTATTCCTCACAACAGCTCTGTGAGATCCTGTTACAGCCCCACTTTCTAGATGAGCACACTGAGGCACAGAGAGGTGAGGGGCTTGCCCTTGGCCACATGACTCTGCCAGTAGCCAAGCCAGGACACAGACCTAGAAGGCCTGCCTCTTGATCTGCGTGGTGTTGGTCATGTAAACTGTGTAGTTGGGTGGACAGGTTCACTTGCAGAGGAGTCCCTCTGAGCTCTGTGCTTTCCTCCGCTCACTGTCTTTTGCGCTCTCTGCTGATCCTAGACCCCTCATGCCTGCTAAGGGTCCTGTAGTTTTGTTCATGCCAGGGTCCTCAGCTTGAACTGTCCTTCCTCCCAGCTGTCCACCTGTGTCCAAACTTGCCCATTCATCTCAGTGTGGACCGCACATCCCCAAACCATTTTGATCCCCAAGTTGAGAATCGGCCTTTGCCCTCCCCCCGCAGATCCCACAGAATGTGATCTTTATTCCGTCTTAGGTTCAAGTTTTGTTGCTACCATGGTCCCTGTTACACATCCTTGTTACTCTAAGGGAAGGCACCATGTTGTAGCCACATGTCTTTCACGTGGCCGTTGTTCTAAAACTATTTGTGGTTGAATAAATGAGAAAAGGAAGAAATGCAGTAGTATTCTTGATTAATAAATTTTCCATAATAAGTGTTATGTGTTTGGAAACCTCTTTCTTCAGAAAATGTTTCCAAAATGTCTAACTTGATTGCCTTAAAGAGGACTGCCCAGAGAATGTAATTGACTTCCTTCAGCGATAGTGAATTTTCACGGCCTCAGTACTTTACTGTAGATCAGACGAGTTAATCAGCTGCTTGAACGAGTGCCCACATTGTGCCAGGCAATGGTTTGGGCACCACGGATTTTAATGGTGAGCAAATCCAAGTCTCCAGTCTCATTAGCTTAATTCTAAAAGTGATAGATGACAAATTCGTAAATAAATAAATGAACAAGATCGTTTCAGATAGTGAAAGGGAAGAAGATCAACCAGGATGCTCTGATTAGAGGGTGGAAAGGGGAAGCAAAGGGTGGCAGTTAGGATGCAGTGTCTGAGGATATGACCTGGGATCTCACACCCGGGTTGTAAAGTGGAGCCAGCTGAGGCCATTTGGAGCCAGAGCTGTCTGGCAGAAGGACCTGCTAGGGCAGGATTGGATGGATGTGCACCAGGAGAGATGAGGCCAGGACGGTTGGAGCAAGGGGTGAAGGGAAAGACTGCTTCACAGTGACGTTATAGGTATGTTTAACCTTATAGGACATACAGGAAAGAATTTTCAGTTTCTTATAAGCACAGTAGGAAGCCATTGGAGTTTAATGTAGGGAATGACATAAAATACGTAACATTTCAAATATAAATGCGTACACACACACCCCTCTGATATAATAAATCAATAAATCATAATACCGTGGTTTGTCTCTCTTGCTACAAAAGTACTTTACATTATTTTAATTAAAAAGCCTAGTCATTTGAGGTTTTTCTACATACGTAGTATTTATTTATTTATTTATTTTAAATTTTTTTATTTTTTAAAGATTTTATTTATTTATTTCAGAGAGAGAGAATGAGAGAGAGCACATGAGAGGGGGGAGGGGCAGAGGGAGAAGCAGACTCCCTGCCGAGCAGGGAGCCCGATGTGGGACTCGATCCTGGGACTCCGAGATCATGACCTGAGCCGAAGGCAGTCGCCTAACCAACTGAGCCACCCAGGCGCCCTACATATGTAGTATTTAAAAATTAATGAAATAGTAATTATTTTTCCAGCTTCCTTCTTGCTTTGACCAATGAATTTTGCACAGTGAGTACTGATTTCTTAAAAAAAAAAATCACAATTACATTTCACAGCTTCATGAAATAAGCACCAGCACGAGGCTGATTAATGGCGCTGCCTAGAACGGTCTCTGTGGGAGGGGATAGTCTTTCAGTTATCTTAGGCTGATGATATGATACTTTAATGTTAAAAATAAAGCAAAACTGCCTTCACGGGCATATTTTCCTGTTAACTCCATTTTTAGGTTTCTTGGATCACAGGGACAAGAAGGCACCAGTGACCACTGGTTCTCCAAAATTAATCAGCAGTGAGATTGAGGCCTGCACCCTGTAGTTAGAAATTAGACTTGGCAATGACGACTGTAATTTTGTCATTTGTCTAACGCTGGGATTGGCTCCTAAAAATGGGTGTTGATAGTGACATCTAGTGGATCTTGGGTAAAGTTTTGTTGACCTATAAAATAATTGTCAAATACCGGTTGAGGAACCAACCCCGTTTTTACCTTCCCACGTTCTAAAACACCAGTGTGTGTTCTCTGCAACCCAGTTTGGTGTATCTAAAATACAACAGTATCAGGAGTTTGAAACTTACTTTTTCTTCCTATAGACGGAAGATCCGACCATGGAGCGACCCTACACATTTAAGGATTTTCTCCTTAGACCAAGAAGGTGAGGCTTTGGGGTACATGTGTCCTTCACGTTTCGGTCATTGGTTTTCTCTGAGGAAAATTTCAGGTTCTTTGCCTTTTGCATCTTTTTTTTTTTTTTTTAAGTCATCATAAATATGAATGATGTAACCAAGTCATATCCTTTATAACCAATTTTCTTCCATCACACAGTCATAAATCTCGAGTTAAGGGATTTTTGCGATTGAAAATGGCCTATATGCCAAAAAATGGAGGTCAAGATGAAGAAAACAGTGAGCAGAGGGAAGACATGGAGGTAAGTTGCAGAGCTGCAGGCCTTGATCTGGTTTCTTTGCCCAAGATCATACTAATATTTCATTTAAGACTTTATAATTGAAGGAAATAAATTAACTATGAAAAAACTTACCTGGGTCTTTGAATCCTACTGATGTGTTTGGCTTTGGTTAAAAAAAAAAAAAAGATAAACTTTTCATTTTATGTTACAGCACTGATAATTGAAGAGACTTCTCTTTATTTATAAAATGCTGTACCCGCATTTCATGAACAGCACCACCCCTATGTGAAATTCTGCTCACCATATTTCATCCTCCTCTTTCTTTCTTTTTTTTTTTAAGATTTTATTTATTTATTTGACAGAGAGAGAGCAAGAGCAGGAACACAAGCAGGGGGAGTGGGAGAGGGAGAAGCAGGCTTCCTGCCGAGCAGGGAGCCCGATGCGGGGCTCGATCCTGGGACCCTGGGATCATGACCTGAGCCGAAGGCAGACGCCTAACCGACTGAGCTTCCCAGGCGCCCCTTATCCTCTTACTTCTTTGGACTTTCAGCTCATTGTAAATTTCATTGTGGTGTTTGGAATTGCTTCAAAGTGGAGGAAATGATTTAGAAAAGCTTTTCCAAGGTTCTTATGTGTTTGGCCCACAGGTGATGCATTAGGAAAGCTCTCCTCTAGAAAATCCATTTTGGAACTAGCTGTCCAGAGGAACTTTTTCTTCCCTCCTGGCATAGCTGCCCCTTACAACTCCTTAGTTCCATTCCTACATCACGGGTCCCACTGTACCTTCCCTGCTCATGCTTCAGACAGTGCTGTTGTGTTAGACAAGTTGTCCTGTTGTTCTGGAAATGTGCATTATACGGGGCCCCTCTGGTGCTTATTTGCACATCTGTTTGCAGCTGTGGCATATACGTGCTATGTGAATTATGTGTTAGGGGCACGTCTTCGGAGCCCTCCCCATGCCAAGTGGCCGCATTTCCAGGCAGCGTTTCACTTGTGCGCTTTCTCCCTGTGGGGAGGAGCGAAGCGGGGGGTAGGCATGTACGAATGTCAAGATTTCATGAGCACATCGGCAGATATTTATCTCAAACCCAAGGAATTTTTTACACTCTTATAGCTTTCCAGCTGCACTAACCAGTGAATTACTTTGATTTTCCAGTGACTTTACTAGGGGATGTTAGGAAGGAATACTTAATGCCTAAAATATGTGTTGCAAAAATTTGTAACTCTGGTACCGTGAAGCCTGTTAATGGGGTGGCAGCAAGTGGGGAAGGCCTAAGCAGAAAGCAGCTTCTGGACTTCTGCTCTCATGACTGGACTCGTTGCAGAGTGGGAGCCTGACGGGCTTCCAGATCTCCCCCCCTGCCCCCCAAGTGTCATCCTCCCTGGGGAGTGATGGAGCCTGGGCCTCTCGGCCCCTCAGGGCAGGATCTCTGTAAGAACACACATGTGGTGTGGCTCATCGCCCCGGCTCCCCCTCACCTCGTGGAGGTGTCGAAAAGACCACAGTGGTAACATGACCCATGTCCCTGGCATGGCTTTGCACCGCCCTGAAGGCCTTCAGGTCAAAATAACAAATCTGTGTGCGGAAAGAGCGTAACGTGACTTAACACACTATACGTATCCAAAGCTGTGTTGCTGTGTACGGTGTGGTCACGTTCAAAGGCAGCACAATTAATTGGTCATTGCTCAGAATTTTTTTTTCTTAAGACTCTTCTAGAATTATTATTATTTTTTTTTTGCCCTTTTTGGGAATTTCTTCACACATGGCGCATGAAGCCACTGAAAGAGCCACAGTGCCAAGGAGCAAAGAAGAAGGACCCAGAGTACACCATGATTGTTTTTCCTCATGTCCAAAGGGCCCACCTCAACGATCTTCATTTGCTTTTCTTCCACAGCATGGCTGGGAGGTCGTGGACTCGAATGACTCGGCCTCTCAGCACCAGGAGGAGCTCCCTCCCCCTCCACTGCCCCCCGGCTGGGAAGAGAAGGTGGACAATCTCGGTCGTACCTATTATGTGAACCACAACAACCGGACCACTCAATGGCACCGACCGAGCCTGATGTGAGTACCCGTGGACAGGAATGCGTCTGCACTCAGCGGCTGGGGTGTGGTGGGGTTTGGTGGCCCCTTGGGGGCAAGTAGGGAAATTAGTCCTGCATCAGAAAAAGCGGGTAGTCTTGTGTTCCTTTTCATTTAGTTAAAGAGCTCGGGAGCCCATCAGAATTCACGTGTGCTAAAGAAGCAGCTCTTGGTTTTGTTTCATGTTCGCCTGTCTTAAGTATAGGCTAATTCACTTTGTGTGCCTTTGTATACAGGCTCATGAAATACAGGTTATTTTTCCCAGATTTATCTTAAGGACAGTAATGCTATCACTTCCCTCGTACTCCTCTTCCTCTCCTGACTAACCCAGAATGAAAAACAGCAGGTGGAGAGAGGCTGTGCAATTTTCTCTGAAGTTTTTGGATTTTTATTCCCTTTAATTATTTGATTTGGGAACACAACTTATTTTTTCCTTTTGGGGAAATTTATTAATCACCCACTTGATCTCACTAGACACCCATGGGAGGGTTGCAAACTCAGAATTAGTCATTACTGTTTATTCTCATCCATCACCAGCCTCAGGGATGCAGTGAATTGATTACTGTTTTGTTCACACAGCGGTTTGTATTTGATGGTAGAAAATAAACACTAGTTAAACCTCAGCTATGTTAAAAAAGGATTTGAAGCAGCTTGCTTTTAAATCATGGTATGCAGCAAGACCTAAAACTATTAGCATACGATAAACGGCAAAACAAAATACTAAAGGAAGGAAAAGGAAGAAATTATCTTTGAAAATTTGAGCTCCCTAGCAGCCAAGACAAGGAGGGTAATTATCAATGAGTTATATAATTTTAATATGTAATAAAAGCAAGTATATTAAGTGAGATCATTTTTCTCTTTAACCCAGACTCTGAAAGAAATTCACTAATGATGGTTTTTAAACAAGTGGTATTAGCAGTGTGATGGATGGTATTGTCAGTAAGCCTCTTTAGATGTTCCAGAGAGAGTCTGCTTATGACCGTGGATGGAGAAGGTAGCCAAGAAGTGGTCGTCCAGGTTTTGTTTGAGTTAGAGAGAAAGCTTGCCGAATCTACACCAATGAATCCAATCCTTCCTAATCCCCCAGGTGGGTTCCTGTGAATATCAGCTGTGCTTGGTCAGCTTTAGACCCAGCTCATTAGTCACAGGGCAGTGTAAATATCCAAACATCCAGATGATAATGAGCTCTTCTTTCCCATGGAAATGGTTTAGTTAATTCTTTTATTTTTATTTTATTTTTTACTATTCCCCTTTGATTAATGACCATAGCTATTGTGAAACTATTTTAAGCCATTTGACTACTCTAGCTATTTGTAGTTTAAAAAAAACTGGACACCGCACCTCCCAACTTCAGCTTGGTTACATGTAGTGATCGGGAATCTTGAATCCAGAATCTTGGTAGCCATACCCTGAGTAAGGCACCATTATCTTCCTTTACTAAACATCACTGGACACATAGCACTCTGTGGGGACCAGAGTGTCCTATGACCTCTGTAGAAAAGTGACCACTAGCAGCTCACAAAGAAATACTAATGGCCATATGTACATGGAAAAAATACTCGCCTTCATTATAATCATGCAGACTGAAGTCTATTAAGTGGAAATCCTTGCTTTCTCTATCTCCCAGAGTTGTGAAACTCTAATGAGGAAATTCCTGAGAAAAGACTTCATATGTTTTTGGAAACATACCACCTTGGTGGCACTGCACAAAGAACTAAACCAAAACAAAAGAGATCATTTCCACCGTGCTGGCTCATCAGTTGTCCAGACCGACATGGGAAAAATGCAGCTCTTAATCCAAGTTCAGGTTCACATGTAGTTTAGGGAGTGGTCAGTGGCATGACTGTCCCCATCCGTGAGGCAGCTCTGCCAAAGAGGGTGAACCAGGAAGGACATCAGCATAGCTCAGGTGGGGCCCAGGGAGTGCCTCCTCTCCAACAGGCCTGGCTTCTAGAAAACGAGAGAAAAGTTAGATATGAAGAGTTAGTTTCCACAGTAACCTCTTCGTCCCATCTGAACTGTTTTGAGAATTTGAGGTGCTTTCTCCTTAACTTTACTTGGTTTGGCCAGAAGCCCTCAAGCCTTCCAGAAGTATTTTAAAGTATTGTTCTAATTAAAAAATAATTATTTTCATAATTCAGTGTTTGCAGAACACTGCTGCACTCTTTGAGGGGAAATTGATATTAAAAAGTGTCTATTTTTTTTTAAGATGTTTTATTTATTTAGGAGAGAGAGCATGAGCAGGGCAGGGAAGAGCAGAAGGAGAGGGAGACGCAGGCTCCCCACTGTGCAGGAAGCCCGACGTGGGGCTCAATCCCAGAACCCTGGGGTCATGATCTGAGCCCCAGGCAGATGCTTAACCAGCTGAGCCACCCAGGCGCCCCAAGAAGTATCTTTATTGAAGGCTCACTCTATCTGAGGAAATGAGACAGTGATAACCATGTGCTAAAGCAAAGAATTAAGACTGTCGTAGTGACCCCTGTCTCCAGTTCACTAGGCCTGTGCTCCAAACTTCAACCCCTTGAAAAATCTCCATGACAGCTCATTGCCCTCCGGCTGTTCTTCAGGCTCCTTCTCCACCCTGTCTCTTGCCAGATTCCCCACCCACAGTGATAAACCCCCAGTGTGTCGAGTGGCTGGACCATACACAGCTGCTTTCTGATTACTCTCCTCGGCCCTGTGGATGCAGTAATGCGCTGCCCCCATCCCTGCCCAAAAACCGGAACAAAACTAGAAGGTCCCCTTCCTTCTGGCTGCCTTTAGAGGTCAGCCTCCTCTGCCTTCCTCTGGAGGAGCTGTACTTCTGTTCAGGTCTCACTGGAAGGCTGGTGCTCCCCAATGCTCCACTTGCCTGTTGGAGCCAGGACTGTGTTTTCTTGGTCACAGATCTGCCCCTTAAGCGCCTCGCCCAGAGTAGGAGCTCAGCAAAATGCCTCCTAGCTGAACAAATGAGTACAAATGAATCACTTCTGAAAGTCATCACAGGCACACGGTTTAGTGAACTGTCTAGGCCTGGATATAGAATTCCAGAATGGAAGGCTGACCGCAGAGTGCTGCTCCCAGCTCTCTCAAGTCTGAGGGTGGCTTTTAAAATACCCTGAATTTTAGAATTCTCCTTGACCCTATTTTAAATGTCAGCTGTAAGCTTTTTACTGTAAAAAAACACAATTTTCGGGGCACCTGGGTGGCACAGTTGCTTGAACACCTGACTCTTGGTTTCAGCTTGGGTTGTGATCTCGGGGTCCTTGGGATCGAGCCTTATGTCGGCTCCACACTCGGCACAGAATGTGCTTGAGATTCTCTCTCCCTCTGCCCCTCCCCCTCGTGTTTCCTCTCTCTCTCAAAATAAAAATCTTTAAAAAATACAATTTTAAAAACATGGTGAAGGAATGAAATTAAGGTTATAAATGAAGATGAACTTGTGATACTTACTTAATTCCATTACCTCTCTTTCTAAAATACTTTGTACATCTTCTGTCATAGCAACAATGTAATCCTATCTCAGTAACTCTGCTCATCATTGCAGTAGCTGACGTATGTGAATGTGAGTGATCTCGCACTGATCTTAATTGGCACTGAACTTGATAAACTGATGGTTTATCGTGCCTTTATCCACTTGTATATTTCCCATGAAAGTCAAGTGAAGAATATATATATGAAATTAACGACTGAAGAAAATTGAAATAACCGTTTCCTAAAATATTTGCTTGCCCCCAATAAAATCATTTTCTCTTTTAATCTGTAAGCTCAGAAATATTTTTAAACATTCATCGTCCCATTAGTGACTCTTTAAATTTCCACTTTCAAAAACCCTCTCATTCAATTGCTTAATGACCTGCAAAAGACCTCCTTTGTAAAGTGAACATTTTCACTTTATCACTAAAGATGGTAAAAGCCTGGGATTAGAATTTCAAAATCAGAGGTATCTTTATGCTATTTAGTTGTTTCTGGTTCACATCGATTACTAATTATATGAGCCTGTGGGATAAGAAAGATTTGCATAATTGATTTTAAATGTCCCCTTTTTAAAAGTAAGCCCTTCCAAAGCAATGGAATTTCATATACTTATAAGAGATAAAAAATACAAGCGTAGTGATATTAAAACCTCATTTCTTCCCAACCTCTCAGAAGTCTCTAGTTAACAGTGCAGTATGTATAAGGACCTGGTACATCGCATGCACACAGTCACTCCATGTTCATATTACCATGTTTACCAGAAGTTAATAATGTAAAGATGTTTGTTGGAAATACTTAAACTATCTCAGAAACAGGCATTGAAGAGTCACCTATTTATTTATTTATTTATTTATAAGATTTTATTTATTTGAGAGACAGAGAGTTAGCACAAGTGGGGGAGAAGGAGAAGCAGGCTCCCCGGAGAGCAGGGAGCCCAACTCAGGGCTCCATTCCAGGACCCTGGGATCATGACCTGAGCCAAAGGCAGACACTTAACCAACTGAGCTACCCAGGCGCCCCAAGATTCACCTGTTTATTTGCATGCAGTGGTATTAGTCTCAAACTATTCACTGTTACAGGGGCCCAACAGGCTTTTTATTGGGATGTAGTATAAGTTAAAGAGTATATTTGAATATTTTAAAACCTGTGTTGTAGGAAGAATCTATAAGGAGGGCCTTGATTAATACTCCAGTCTAATTAGTCTGAAATAATGTTTTCAAATATTTTGAAAGGTTAACTTGCAATATCATTTTTGTTAACTGAATAGGGTGTCTTATTGAGAGAGTCTTGAGTTTTCCCCAAAAAACATTTTGATGTTTAAACTTCTACTCTAAAAGCCAGCAAGTAGTATTTCTCCTAAAGGATGATTGCTTGTAATTTACTGCAAAAGTTTTTCATGATTGAATTGATGCTTTCAGATCCTGAATTAAGAGAGTTATATGACAAAAAAAAAATGAGCATGAAGTTACAGTGTTCTTCAAATCCCCCTTGATTTGGGAACTTACCACCTGATGTTTGTGTGAATTTTTAAAAGTGGTTTAATAGAGGGGCGCCTGGGTGGCTCAGTCGTTAAGCATCTGCCTTCGGCTCAGGTCATGATCCCGGGCTCCTGGGATCGAGCCCCACATTGGGCTCCCTGCTTGGCGGGAAGCCTGCTTCTCCCTCTCCCACTCCCCCTGCTTGTGTTCCCTCTCTCACTGTGTCTCTCCCTGTCAAATAAATAGATAAAATCTTTAAAAAAAAAAAAAGTGGTTTAATAGGGAGAAATACAGTGTCATGATTCAGAGATTCTGTCAAAATGAGATCCACAGCAACCAAAAAAATTCATGTTGGATCAGGAGCACTTTTCTCCAGATCCCAGCTTTGAGTTTCTACTATTTCTACTCTTTGGCCAATTGTTAATGACCAGAAGTTGCTGTCTTGTCATTACTAGTCTCCTCGAAGTGTCACGACTGACTGGCCCCAAGTCTGAGACCTGTCACCCGTCCTTTGAGAAACCTGCTTTATCACTAGAGTAAACGGATGGAGGGCTGTGATTTCTTTTTCTGTCTTTTTTTTTTTTTTTTTTAAGATTTTATTTATTAGAGCGAGAGAATGAGCAGTGGGTAAGGCCAGAGGGAGAGAGAGAAGCAGACTCCCCGCTGAGCAGGGAGCCCGATGTGGGACTCGATCCCAGGACCCCGGGATCATGACCTGAGCTGAAGGAAGGCAGATGCTTAACTGACTGAGCCACCCAGATGCCCCAGGGCTGTGATTTCTTAAATACTAAAGTACCTTTTGCGATATATGCCTGAAAGATACTCAAAGACATCATCACGATGCATTTAAACACTGTATCTATTGGATTGATATGAACCTTCAACTATACTTTAGCCAAGCTCTGTGGAGAGAATTCTCCCACTTCACAGCCAGCTAGTTGTCCATGTTGAACAGGACAACCCTGACATGTCAGTGGGGGTAAGGCCCTTGGTGAGCGAGTGCCAGGGATCGATGTCGGCTCTCCTGTCTCCCTTGCACCCGCCCCGCGCCCCCAGGGATGTGTCCTCCGAGTCGGACAGCAACATCAGGCAGATCAACCAGGAGGCGGCACACCGGCGCTTCCGCTCACGCAGGCACATCAGTGAGGACCTGGAGCCCGAGCCCAGCGAGGGCGGGGACGGCCCGGAGGTAAGCCAGCCCCCCGCGGCCTCTCCCTCTCCGTGCCCCCCAGCTGGATTCCGTATCCTCCTCTTTTCTCTGGGGAAATGCTGTCTGATAATGACCGATCGTGGTCTTCCAGCTCATTGAGGACCGTCGGGATGTTCTTTCATTTAGGAAATGCTTGTAAAAGTCATGTTTGATGAATACGTGTGTTTGTCCATTACAAAAGGGAATGACATTGTTTCTAGTAGTGGAAATCTTAAGATATTTTCACTTTATAATTTACTTTTCCCCAGAGTCTGACCGTATCTTACTGAATGGCAAGGTGGTTGTCCTATTCCAGCAGTTGAATGAGCCCTGTAACTTGTATGGTTGCCACACATGCTTTTACTGAGTGGTGTTGACAATCATGAGATTTATTCCCAAGAAAAGAGAAATCTGGGTGAATTTAGGAAGGTTTATTATTCTTCCCCGTAAATGTTTATGGTAAATTGCTGGAGGAAAAATGATGAATTGAGCAACAAATGAGCAATGACCGCAACTTCCACGCACCCTTAACAACTCTGTTTCCTTACTAGAAATCCATTCTTTTCAGACCGTGTGTTATGAAGATGATCATTCACAAAATGTTACAGGGCTCAAAACTGGAAAAGCAAAATTAATGATAATAAATTCACTGAAACTTAAAAGCTCTATTTAATTACAGCTTATAGCATCTCTGCTGTTTTCATTGTGACTCTTCAGCAGTTAGAGTAAAAAGAAAATCCATGAAATTCGTGAATGCATTCCTGAGAACATTTTTAACCCATATATGTCGTCACTTGTGCTAGAAGTGAGTCACTGCTCAGAGAGGTGGTGTTATAAAATGGTGAAGAGTGCAGCTCCTAGAGCCAGGCTTCCTTGGATCAGTTCCTGGTCCTGCCACTTCCCAGCTCTGTCCTCTGTGGCAAGTTACTCTCTGTGCCTCGTTTTCCTCATCTGTCCATCAGGGTAGTAGTCACATCTTCCTCGTGGTTATGGAGAAGATTGTGTGCCTCCTAAGTGCTCGGTAAATGGTAGTTATAGTTATTATAATGGTTATCATCGATGGCAAGGTGACGAGAGGATCCCTTGTTCCTGCCATTTACCCCAGCGTCTCTCCTTCCTTGATAGCCTTGGGAGACCATTTCTGAAGAAGCGAACGTCACTGGAGACTCCCTCAATCTATCACTGCCCCCACCACCATCCTCCCCAATGTCTCGGACCAGCCCTCAGGAGCTGTCTGAGGAACTGAGCAGAAGGCTTCAGATCACTCCAGACTCCAATGGGGAGCAGTTTGGTTCTTTGATTGTAAGTAATAGTCCCGTTTGAATGCGAAGTTGGGCAAATATTTTACCATTTCTTACTGCTTTAAGAGACTCTTGGGTGCAAATAATGACCAAGATTCTTCCAGCTCCCAGAGAACTCTGACATTTCCCAGAGTTCTTCCTTTCCTAAGAGGACAATACCAAAATTAGTCCAAGCAGGTGAGAAATCTTGATTTGTAAAGAATTCAAGAAAATAAGGGTCCATGACTTCTATTATTACCAGCTTTAACCCTGAATTTCTTTTCCCAGCCACAGGCTCATAAATAGTACCTCCATCACAAAGGTGGTGTTTCACACTGGGACCTAAGAGACATTGGGCCTCTTAATGAGTCCTCTTAATTTGTACTCTGCTGCACCCTGTATCATTCTCATGTCACAGATGAAGGCATGATGTTGAAGGGACTCATCCGAGACAAAGTTAGAATGGGAGACAGAAGACCTCCTCTAAGTCCCAGAGAACAAATCCTTAAGAAAGGTTATGAAGTTGTGGCATGGACCTCAGGGTAACATTTGAACTTGGGTTCTCAACCATCAGGGAACCTCTTTCTAGAAACTTCGGATGGGGCTAAGCCCCAGTGAGAAGCAGCAAAACCAGTATGAAGACCTCCATGTTTGACAACACAAAACCACGCAGAAAAGTCCATAGAAAAATACCTGCTTGTGTGTAAGTTGAGAACAAATGCAGTCTGGATGTTACTCAAGAAATTGAACTTAAAGATATGTTACAGTAAATGATAGTAGTCATTCCCCTGAAAATGGCATCCTAGAAAAATAGTCATAATTACAACCATATCAAATCTAAGTGGATGGGAGGACCACATCAAGTGTAAAAGTGAGTAAGTGTTCACAAAATTGTTACTTCAGTTACAGTGTGTTTATTTTAAGGCACCATTGGCCTATATTGTATGAGTAGATGTGATTACTCAGTTAATGTGGGTTTATATTAAAATTCTATAAATGCTTTTCAGAAAGAGAAATACCACTGAGATAAAAAATTTAATACCAAAGGGCAGGGGAATAATTATATGTGGAATATTTGAATTGTTGAGACTGTTGCTATGGAAATGACATAAGCAATGAAGCCATATATTTAAAACCTATAAAAGGTAGTAAGTAGTTCAAGAACAGCAGGTGTCCACCTCTAGTCTACCAAGTAAAAAATCATAATTTTCTTCAGCATTAGTATTAAGTTAGCATCTCCAGTTGTTCGTATGGGGACCCGCCTGCATTTAATTATCATAAAATACCTTTAAGATCCAAGTGCAGGAGTCAGTATTATTTTAAGATTGTGTTGAGTCCGATTTAACTATTAAGAATGTCTTGGAAAAAGAAGAATATGGGACTCTTCTTCAGTTTTGCTTCTCAGGGTCACTCTGTATTCAAGGGCAATAGCATGACCTTTTAATAAAGAAGGAATCCTTCATGCTAACCGTTGTGGAAGGACACGAACAGGCCCCCATCACTGTCACAGAGTCTTTCTTTGATCTTACCCTGCTTTACATCTTTTTTTTTTTTTTTAATATTTTATTTATTTATTTGACAGAGAGAGACACAGCGAGAGAGGGAATACAAGCAGGGGAATGGGAGAGGGAGAAGCAGGCTTCCCACGGAGCAGGGAGCCCGATGCGGGGCTTGATCCCAGGACCCTGGGATCATGGACTGAGCCACCCAGGCGCCCCCCCCCCCCCCCTTTACTTCTCATTGCAAAGTATTAAAAATGAGTGAGTGCCATGTACATACTTATCCCATGGATGAACCAGTTGCTGATTAGACACTTGGCCTTTGTGTGTGGGGCCTACTGCTGTTCTCTGATGGATCTGTGAGGCTTTTTTCCTAACAATATAGATTAATACAAACAAGTCAGAGGAACGTTATACATCACACACTCGATGTTTTAGGTTAACGTTGCTAATTTCCCTTATTCCTGTTCTGTATGACTTCAACTCCATTCAGAAGCTAAAATGATAAACACCTGACCCTTTGGGGTAGCACAAGACCGTATTTGAGTTCTCTGGACTTAGACTCCAGCTGACCCTTTGTCAGTAGTAACGTGCAATAAATGTCTAATAACCATATATCAGTATTTTTCCCTCTGCTCACATCCCACTGGAACTTACCCCACGGGTGCACCCCAAAGCAGAACACAAGACTGCTAGCTTCCTGTTTCCATTTTTAGAGCAGCACTAGAGCGTTACACTGGCCTCTGGAGTCCCCTTTCTTGTTTTGGCCTCTTCCTCCTCTTTTTGCTGTTCCTCCTCACTAAGGACCAATCAGAATCCCAGTGGGCCTGAAACGCTTGAAAATGCAAGATGACTCGGCTACTTGAAGGACTACTGTCACGGCTCAGAAAAGCTGGTGTCTCAGTTAATTACCTTCTAAGACCAAAGAGCACTCAGTTAGGCTTGAGTGACATTTTTTAAAGCCACGAGCCCAGCTCCCGTGCCTGTGTGTTCATGATGCTTCATGTCCTTTCCTCCCTTCAGCAGAGAGAGCCGTCCTCGAGGTTGCGGTCCTGCAGCGTCACGGACACGGTCGCGGAGCAGGCTCATCTGCCACCGGTAACCCTCACCCCCTCGCCAGCCATCGGGTGGCTCTTGCGGCTTGTATTTGAAATCATCTGGGCTGCAGACGAAGAGTTTTTCCTGTGCAAACCTATTCTCTGTCTAAATGAGACCTTAGCATTTCCTAGCAAATTAATTGCCCAAGGAGAGTGGATTTCCAGGACTAAGAGTTATTGCCACGAAGTCTCTGAAATGCTAAAAACTTTCCACTGCTTTGCTTTTCCACCCAAATTCATACCAAATTCTGATGTGCTTACCTGACTTAAACAACTTAACTAAAAGCATGCTTTAATAATTCTTTTCTTTTTTTAAACTTCATTTAGTCACTAACGCTGTGCTCCTGTGAGCTGTATCTTAAGAATATATTGAATCCCTTTGAACAGGAAGAACTCTTCTGGGTTTGCAGAGAGTGGTTTTTTCCCCTCACTAATGCCCTAAACTCTCAACCCACAAAGCGTCTGTACCTTCTCCATAAAGGCAGCTCTACTAACTAAAGGATTGGCTCTAATTTGTTCCCGTCCTCCCACAATGTTCAGAACTAGCAGCAAATATGGGAGAATGACGAGTGTTTGACAATATAGGACAAAAATAAGAACAAATATTCAAATTGGAAGGCAGACCAGGACTGCCTTAGGGAGAGGTCTGGTGTACGCACTAAAAGTTTTTTGTAAATTTTTTTTTTTTTTAAAGATTTTATTTATTTATTTGAGAGAGAGAGAATGAGAGACAGAGAGCATGAGAGGGAGGAGGGTCAGAGGGAGAAGCAGACTCCCCGCCGAGCAGGGAGCCCGATGCGGGACTCGATCCCGGGACTCCAGGATCATGACCTGAGCCGAAGGCAGTCGCTTAACCAGCTGAGCCACCCAGGCACCCAAGTTTTTTGTAAATTTGTTTCTTCTTTTGGAGGAGAAAATATTTTGTGGTTTTAACATGTTCAACTTGTTTAACCTTGACCAGCTTTTTTTTTTATTAGTACAAATCCTTGATCATTTTGGGGGCGCTAATACTTTATCGTGTATGAAGTTAAAGGAAAAAAGATTGTACTTACAGTTTTTGTGCAGTCGTGGTGTCTTCCCCATCGTGTACATTTTTACTTCAAAGCATATTGTTGCCTGTGTTTTAGTCTTTTATGGTGACAGCATGAATTCATGAGTATGCTGCTTAGCTGAGTAATCAACCTGGTAGAGTGAGTTGTGGCGCACGTAGAATGCGCTGGTTGATCAGAAGCTTGACAAGAGCATCCTTTCTGGAATGGTTTTAGTACAGGCCTCTCCAAAAACCAGACTAATCAGCTGTGATAGCCTGGGGAGGGGATCATCCTCAACCTGATGATTCTGTGATTTTCCTTGATGAATTAAGGGCACTTTCCCTCCTTTTCAAAATCAATGTCAATTTTATCTACAAAGAGCTCACTCTCTTTGAAAACTGTTGTTGATT
Source organism: Leptonychotes weddellii (assembly GCF_054177405.1). Lineage (NCBI taxonomy): Eukaryota > Metazoa > Chordata > Mammalia > Carnivora > Phocidae > Leptonychotes > Leptonychotes weddellii. Next base: position 15,622,082 of record NC_138381.1, on the reverse strand, counting down.
CCTCCCTCTTTCCCTGCACTCTATAAAGCTGTCAACTCATTGATCACTGGTGGCCTTTACTCAAATTTTGAGTTTGGCAGATTTAAGAATCTGCTTAATTATTTAACAGTAGGGGCAAAACCAGAGTGGTTGTTTCAAGTAAGACCTCTCACATTCCTGAGGTTGCAGTTCATTGTTTTCCAGAATCACAGCTACAACCTGAGCCTTCTCTGGGTGGGAGGGTGATCATGTCCCTGTTTTTCTTCTGGTCATCAGTGAGTGGTTGCTCAGCTTTATTTGGACACGGTGGATTTCAGGAATTCTGATTCATGTCACCTACCTTATTGGCTGCAGTGATTCCTGATTCAGTAAGCAGTGGGTGGTCTCCCTAAGTGCATTTCACTGATGTAAATTGTCATCAACAGCCCAGTGCCCCAACTAGGAGAGCGCGGTCATCAACTGTCACAGGTGGTGAGGAGCCAACGGTAATGATCCCCTTGATCAGACATTAATGGCAAAACTGTGGGTTGGTTTTAACGTTTTGCATAATGGTAACTATACCCTTTTTTCTTTTTTCTTTTTTGGATAAGATGAGCTTTTTTTTTTTTTCTTTTTTGGGTAAGATCAACTTCTTTGTGCTACAGAGCTATACATGTTTCTTACTGTAAACTACTCTCACGTTGTTCAAAGGTAGTGGGTAAAACAACGATTTTTCATCCCATATAGTTTTATTAGGAATGCTGTCAGACTTCGATAAAGAGCATTTAATTTGACTGTTTAAAATATATTTCTGGGGCACTTGGGTGGTTCAGCCAGCTTCTTGATCTCTGCTCAGGTCTTGATATCAGGGTCATGACTTCGAACCCTGTGTTGGGCTCCACACTGGGTGTGGAGCCTACTTAAAAAAAAAAAAAAAATATTCCTGCCACACTTACTGCGGCCGCACATATACTAGAACATATTTCTATCTTCAATGTTTGTGCTCCTGGTCAGCTTTTCTTATTTGTTAGAATGCTTGGGTAAAATAATTGGTTTGGAGGAGAATAGAGAAGCCCCAGGAACTGCACGCAGTTACGCATGTGGATTCCTGGGCGTGCGCAAGGCCCCCCTCTCTTGTCCATTTCCCGGACCAGATTTTCCACACTGGGTTAGATTCTCTGTGTCATGAGCATGAACCAGTGACCTTGCTCTGCCATAAGAGTCTCTGCTCACGGGAATGAACAAGTGTTCATATAATTTGGGGGGAGAGAGGAGAGGACGTATTTAAGAAGTTTAAAAGGTCTAGAAAAAAAATGGTTTCTCTGAGCCAAGTATCTGTTACTCTTAGTCATTATTTTAAATAATTTTTAGTATTCCTATTTTGGGGTAACTTGACTAGGACTGTGTACTTTAATTGCCTGGTTTTTGCTTGACCCCTAGAGACAGGCTTAGCTTAAGAGTTGATGCTTTGAGCCGCTGTAGCTCTTTGAAGAACTTTTTTTTTTTTTTTTTAAGATTTTATTTATTTGAGAGAGAGAGAGAATGAGAGAGAGCACGTGAGAGGGGGGAGGGTCAGAGGGAGAAGCAGACCCCCTGCCGAGCAGGGAGCCCGATGTGGGACTCGATTCCGGGACTCCAGGATCATGACCTGATCCGAAGGCAGTTGCTTAACCAACTGAGCCACCCAGGCGCCCTGAAGAATTTTCCTTATTGTGTCACCATTGTTAGGTTTATTGTAACTGCTTATTACTTGAGAATACCTTTACACATGCAATTGCTGATTTTCGGCAGGATGTGGACTTAAAGAGGAAAAATTCAGTTATATTGTTAGACTTTAATGCTCAGCATTGCACACAGGAAAATCAAATTGACAATCAGCAAAAATGAGCCCAGTATAAGGTACTGAACTATAGTGATTTATGTGCAAGTCATGTGTTGGGTGGCCAGGCTCAGCCTCCAGTAGACTTCAGGAAATTCTTAATTGAACTAGCCTGTTTCCTACTGTGCACTAGTAACTTCTACCAGAAGCAGAGCTGCAAGGTGGACAAGATCATTTCATTAAAGAATTTTAATAGAATTCAGGGCTAATGAGCATTCTCCACCATCCATTTTTGCATTTCACTGGAGCCTTGGAATCTGCTGTTAGCACTGGAGTGTTGTGATAGCTGAGGATATTAAGTGACAGGATAAAGTGAATTATGAGAGCCCTGGGTTCCATGGTGAGAGCTAAGTGGCAGGACAGAGTGACCCATCTGAATGAGGTCCTGTGGCCCCTGCCGCTGCCGTGTTCTTACCTTCCCCCCACCCCCACCCCAGTCGTGAATTAAAAATATGAGTTTGGCTTTGTTTAAATAAAGACTGGGTAGTAGTCATTCTTAAATGCTTCCCATGTACCTGGTGATCTTTCGGCTGCAGTAAGCCAACTTACCTGATGGCTACATTAGAAACTGAGGCAGGTTTGATGAAAGTGTGTTTTCCAGTTCCATCTCTTAACCATGGTTTTTTCCCCTCTTTTGCACCCTCTCCTGCCCCTGCCTGCCAGCCCCACATGTGCTGTCTCCTACTGGAGCTACTCTGGGACGTACCCTCTCATTCCATCCCCTGTGCTCCCACAAACATGCATGGGACGCGCACACACGTGCACACACACACACCTGGGATCTCATGAACACATCACTTAGCAATTCGATATTTTTCGCTTGTGGTCCTTCCTCTGGGACCTGTTAATAATTACCTACTATTCGGTGATGTCAATGCGCCTCAACTTACATAATTCTCCCCCATGGATGAGCGCTCAGCTGCACCCCCACCCCTTGGGGCACTATGCACCACGTTGCCTTAACCCTCCTGGCGAACATCTCTTTCCATGGTAGTGCTTTGGTTTTTGTAGCTTTAATGAACAACCTCTGGTTCTCACCGATGGAACCACAGCAGGTGGTTTAGGAATACTGTACATTGGCATATACGAACAGACAATACGCACTGGGGTCACTTCCCGGCTGGCCACACAGGAGTCCTCTCTAAGACAAAAAGGAGTACAGTCCTTCTGGACTTCACTGTATCTACCTAAAAATACGCCGAGTTAACGGTTTAGCAGGGTGTGAGCGAATCCTGGAGAATCTGTGATAGTACCAAACTGTTTATCGTCTTTAAAAGCAGATTGAAACTTTCACAGTTTACACATAATTGATTGCTCCGTCTTAATGAGATAAACGGGGCCACTAGGATAGGCTGTTGGGCACAATCGTCTATTCCGATGAAAAGCTGGGAAATTTATTTAAATCAGCTGACTAGCAGTTGATAACTTGTCTCTTGATTAATTAACGTGCCTCTTGTCCTATGGAACGCACATGTGAACACACACACACACACACACACTCACTCAGCAGTAGAAACCTGATTTCAGCTCCTGGGCTGGGTCTTGTGCATGATCTGCCTGGAGAAGCGGAGTCTTGCCTCCTCCCCTGCTGCGGGTAGTAAGAGCAGTGTAATGGGTCACAAATGCAGTTGTTGGCATACGTTGTTCTCCATGGTCATTTAGAAAGAAATCTATAAAAAAGAAAGATTTTAATAAAAACTATCTCGTGTAAATGGAGCTAGATTATAGGTTGCCAATTCAATTCTCAATAGAAGGTAAAATGAGGCTATTATTCAAAATCAGTGTTCTCTACTGCACTCTTAGTTTCCAGAAACTGATTAGTCCCATTAACTGGATCTGTGAGAGGAACCTGGTACGGGAAGTCCTAATTGCTTTTAGATTTGATTCTGAGATTAACCATGGCACATCCAAGTTCTTGTAGTTTATGATGTTTCCCCATAAATACCCTTTCCAGGGATTCTGTCACTTTAATACTATCCTGATGGTTTCCAGAACAGAGCTTTCTGAGTGCATATCTGATTTCCTCTCCCAAAACTTAACTCAGTGGGGAGGAGGAAAACCTGCAGATTCCATGCAGTATTCCATTTAGCCCAAGCCATTTTGGGTCATCATATAAGCAACAGTAGGTCAAAGATTGATAGCATATACTTTGCCAAAAATATGAACTGACCACTTAGGTTACATGGTGGGTTCTGACTTAGTTCAGCAGAGTCCAAGTTTTTGTAGTGCCTGGATAAAAAGTAGCCTAGAAATAGCTCTTTTGGATAGGTGCCTTAGCGAGGGAAGGAGGGAGGTGAGAGCTTGAGGCTGTAGACGAATTCATCTGTCTTCGGTACTCACAGAAGGATCAAGTCTGCATGTTGTCATTTCTGCTCTTGTTGTGGCCCCACATGTAGATCCAGAACCCTTATGGTCTCACAGTCTTGGAATTACCATTTAAGGGCCTTCAGGACTTCATTTGGAAAAATGTCGAGAAAATAGTTACCATAGTTTTAGCAGAAAGTCCTCTTAGAAATAATCTTGCGTTGCGTGGTAAACATGTTTTAGAAATAACCATTGAGGCAGCTGCTTCGTGACTCAGTTTTTCTCTGGAATGTGCTCTCAAGCTTATGGAGTAGAATATTGAGCCTCGGGAACTGCAGTCCCCAAATTACATGGCAGTGTCGTTGAGCACGCTCTCCAGGTCACGATCCTGCAGTGGCCCCAGGGGCCCTCCGACTGGGACCCTCCTTGCCAAGGCACAGTGTCGGTAGTGAACAGGAAAGATAGGATGTGCACACAGAGGCGTTGGGCTCAGATGTCCTTCTCCTTTTCCATGAATCCCTGAAACATCCTCGCTAGTCCCATGTTTCTCCACCCAGACCGCATTTCTCAGACTGCTTCCTACAAGCAGAAGTGTCTCGGGAATCCTTTTGCAGTCTAATTTGGACGATCCAGATGCAGTCACTTTATACTGGACGTGTCTCTAAACCTGGAAACTGCATGTGCTTCTTTCACCCTTTTAAAGAGAGACACTCCGCATGGGAGGACGGGGGGTACACAGAGCCTCGGTTCTCAGGATGCTCTGGAATTCTATCCTCAGATTGCCCAGTGACTTCCTGACTGGGGTAGCTGAGCTGTCCTGGTGGGTCCTCATGACTGCAAGCCCTACTGTGCATACAGGCCCGCTAGAGAGGAGACTGTATTTTTTTCCCTGAAAGCTATCATGGAAGGGCTCTAAGCTGATGAAGACTTTAGGAATTAGGAGAGCATCTCCGTGGCAGCTATATTGAGGGGAAAAAAATGTTCAGAGCATCCCTCACTTGGTAACCTTTGACAACTTGAAGTACCTTTATGTGGTTTGACAGTAGAATCTAGTAATGGAAACAGATTGTATGTTCCTCGTAGGATCATGTTAGCAACAGCCCTTTATGTTTAAGACTTCAGGGCTTTACAATGGACCTCTGTAAGATTGTGGGCCTGATGGCTGTGTGGGGTTCATCTCACGGTAGATCGGAAGCTATTGGAAATCAGTTGCCTTTTTTCCAGACACTAATGTTTTTGGTACAAGTGAAATTAAATTACGTGGTCTAGAACAACTAATTCTCTGGATGTACATTACTTTATTAAACTGATCAGAAAGCAAATGCAGGCTATTAAGTAATAATGATTTCTTACACAAACAGCCATCAGTGGCCTATGCACACACCACGCCGGGCCTACCTTCAGGCTGGGAAGAAAGAAAAGATGCTAAGGGACGCACATACTATGTCAATCATAACAATCGAACCACAACTTGGACTCGACCTATCATGCAGGTACGCAGATCATCCTACAACTTAAAATCACAGGCCGTAGAAGCCGAAGTGTACATGAGCTCGCTGTTCCCAGTGTGAATGTATTGTTCTAAAGAACCCATGTTTAAGAAAATTTTTCTCACAAAGAAAACATGTGACTCTAAGTCTGATATTTGCCTGAGGAAGAATTCGGTCCTCCAGTCAGTCCATCCCTAGATGCGGTTTTAAAGTGGGACGTGAAAGATACTGTCAGTAAGAGCCTGTCACAGTGTGTAGCTTCTCTCCCAGCCCCCTTTATTCCCGAGGCTGGTTTTTATGCTGGGCTTAGTGATTCATTTCTATTTCCTTTGAATGTGTTCCTCCATCCTTGCCCCCATTATTGTGTTTAATCATTTCCTCCACGCCTGAAATAGGCCAGACCTCTTATTAGTGCTGGCTGCATTGTTGTTTGGGTCCACGCTCCTAATCACATGCACAGGGGGATCCTCCCGTGAAGCTAACTTGTTTTTGCCTCCAAAATAGCTCGCTGAAGATGGTGCGTCCGGATCCGCCACAAACAGTAACAACCACCTAATCGAGCCTCAGATCCGCCGGCCCCGTAGCCTCAGCTCGCCGACTGTAACCTTATCTGCCCCACTGGAGGTGAGAAGGCTGCCTCATCCTCTAACCGGGTCGCTCTCTCCCGGGACTTCTCATTCTCCTTGCTCATCTCACTTGGGTTTGAGTTTTGCAGCCCCCATCCTCTCTCTGATCAGTCGTGGTGTCCGTGGTGCAGGGCGCTCTCATGCAGTCTTCCCTCATCCTTACTTCATGCTTCTCTGTGCCGCCTGGCTCGCCCCTGTGGCCTCCCACCTGAGTCCCATTCTCATTTGGCTGCCACCACGGGTCCTTGTGCTGGAAGGGGACACCTCTCTTCCGAACTTTCTCCACTCTCGTTGTGTTTCGCTCTTGACTGCATAAATAACTCTCAAATACCAATGCTTACATTGCCTTTTAAAACAGCTGTTGCTTGGATCATTTTTTCTTTCCCTCGACTGTAGGGCCTGTCATTGTATGGGTACACTCACATCTCGAAGCCATTGCGGGGCATCTGCTTGTGCTCTCTCCTGTTTGTGTTGGTGCCATCCCTTCATATCACAGATGTCTGAGTTAGAGAAGCCAGAGAGCGAACGTTTGAAGTTCTGAACTCGACCGTGTCTTGAGAGCTAGCCGTGGGCCCGATCCCGGGGCTCCCGTGCTGATGACGGAGCGTGGCTGTGATCACTTCCGAACGGGGATGTGAATGCCGTGGGTAGCAGCCGTGCTGGTCCGTGGGTACAGGGTTTTCTTTCTGGGCTCTCGAAATTGCCAACCCCATCTTCATTAGACTGTGAGCTCATTAAGAGCAGGGGCGTGTGTTCCTCCACCCTCTGTAAAATACCATCTGTCATGTTCAGTTCAGAACAGTGTTTTGGGTGTGTACTGAAGAGCTGTCCACGGACCTTGGTTATAAGTACTTGATATGTTCATGTGTTTAACCAGCCGAAAAACTTTGAAAGTTAGATCGGTTGCAAAGTAAATGGATGACAGAAACAGGTTTCAGGAGCCTCTCTCCCTTGTGCCTCTCCAAAGAGGAGCGTTCCTTGTGTTCCCAGGTTCATCTTGATACCTCCACAGTAGCACCTGGTAAGAGTTCTAATGCTCGTTGTTATTCCTTAGGGTGCCAAGGATTCGCCCATACGCCGGGCTGTGAAAGATACCCTTTCCAACCCACAGTCCCCACAGCCATCACCTTACAACTCCCCCAAACCACAACACAAAGTCACACAGAGCTTCCTGCCGCCCGGCTGGGAAATGAGGATAGCACCCAACGGTCGGCCCTTCTTCATTGACCATAACACAAAGACTACGACGTGGGTAAGGCTGCCACTTTTATTTGGTTCCATTTTTGTCACGAGGTCTGCCATTGATTCCTGCATTTCCTTACTCAGGAGCCCTGGTTCTTGGAGGGAAATTTCCCTGACCCCGAAGCATGGCCCCGAGGGGGCCTCCTCAGTCTACATCTGGACTCGGCTCGTGTGGGCCGGTGGGGGGAGGGGGGCACGGGGAGGAGGCTTCTGGGCGCAGGCGTGTGGCTGCCTGTGGGATTGGTGCCAGGATGGGCACCTTTCCTTCATAGGACTCCTGGAAAGCTCTAGTCCTGACACTTTACCATATTGGGGAGAAAGGTGTCATGCTCCCCAGGGCCAGGAATTTGATGTCACGGTTTCATTTCCCATGTTGCTGTAATTTTATTAGGAGCTCTAATCTTTTTTAAATCATTTCTTCTCATCAGTTTCTTTCTGCATTTCTATTGACATGATCACCTTGATTTGATGTGTCCTTTTAGTCTTCGTTGTTCACGTCAGATTCGTGTTTTTATACTCCTGTGCTCTGTCTCATTCCTTTGTTGGGGGTTAAGAGGTGTACTGAGGACTTTGGTTGTAAATTCGATGGCTCTTTTTGGTGAACGTTTTGTCAAAATTGATTTTTCTGATCATGTCACTCTCCCATGTGCCCCTGAATCCTGCAGGAGAGATTGTATTAACGAACACGATGAGATGAGTCAGAGGTGCATATGAGTATCTCTGTATGCCTCAGTCCATCCTTCATTCCTTCAGCTGAATTCATGGTGTCTTACTTAATGTAGCCTGTAGTTCTTTTTTAGAAATCAGTGCTATATTTCTATTGTGTTGATCTCTCGACCTGTGATTAAACCGAACTTGGTGTTCTTGTTTCTATTTCTGATGCTACAGGAGGTTTTGCTCTTCTTCCTGTCCCTTGTATCCCTGCCTAATTCTCCGGGTACAGAGCTTAACTCTGTCCTTCTGTCATCTGTACTGCTTGCTTAGAACGGACGGTGTGTGAAAGCTGGTTGAGTTTGGGTGATGGTCGCTGGCCCAGCCATGCAATCTTAGGCTACCAGTGAACACGTGCTTTAAATTCCCATTTCTAGTGAAGACCCCCAAGTATGTACAGTTGATAGAACAGTAGTATTGTGTTAGGAAAGAGGCCTGGACCAAAGTGGCCTAGATTGCCGCTCACACTTTGCCCATGGTGTATGTTCACTGAGTCCCTAAAGGGCTCACTCTCTAAAATCTCTAAAATCCAGTTGATCGTGAGGCAGCATGTCTCCACGAGAACATTCTCTGCATTTGGGGTAGGACCATGCCTTTCTTGGCAGGGCATCCAGCATCCTTGGCTCCTGCCACCAAAGGCTAATAGCCACCATTCCCCCATCTCCCCCTGCCACAGGGATAACCAGAAATGCCCCCACAGAGCCTAAACACTCCTTATTGAGAACCACTCTAAAAGTTCTTCCTCTTCAGAGGTAAGGGGGTAGCCTGCCAGGGGAATTCATCTCTGAGATGTGGTGACATTTCATTTAGCAACCTCATAACTACTCCTAAGGCACAGGCTAGCGTGTCGCTTTGTTCGACGTGCCTTTTCGCCCAAAGATAGTATTACAGGATTGTGGACGAGTTGAGAATGAAAGATAGGCAGCTCTTTGGAAAAGACAGTCCTAGAGATTGGTCTTTAGGTCTTTTTTTTTTTCCTCATGGCTGTGGAACCTGGGGCTGTCCTGCTGTGCTTTCTGGCCCTGAGCCAGAAATGGGAGCTCCAGAAATAGGGTAACTGTTGTCGGAGGGGATGGATTAGCGTACGGAGCCACTGCGGCTTGCCCGCATAAGCTGTGATTGGAGTCATTTGAACCAGCTTAGCAGTCAGGTCTCCTAACCTTTTCGCCGTCGTTCAGGCCACAAGTGCAGTGTAATTACAGCTGGGCAGGTTTTATTTTAAACTGCACCAGCTTTATTTATTGCCTGCATCGTTGCTGAATGAAACCCAGTTTGAATTTCCAGTTGCCCCTTTCCGCCAGATCCTTGCTGTTGACTCGTGTACTCATTTAACATTTTAATGTGTTAAACCAATATTTTGTTGCTGCTGTTGAAAACCCTTAAGGTTAACAACTGGAAATTCCACCAGTGACTACGCTTCCTTGCTCAGCTCAGATGTGCTGGGACAGCTACGTCACCCCTTCCAGACAGAGACCTCTACAGAATGCTCTCCGTGGAAGGCACGCTTCTAAAGGGCCTCTTTATTTCGATAAAGGGTGGAGGGAAGGGTAAAGACCATTTTCAGCTTAGAATCTGTTTGGAACTGATATGGGGGTTCGCTCTGTGTGTGTGTGTGTGTGTGTGTGTGTGTGTGTGTGTGTTTTAATGCGAACAGCATAGCTATTCTTAGAATGTGAGCTTTGTAATGGAAACAGGAAGAGAAACTGGTAGGACAGGTTGAGAATAATGAAAATACTCATCCTGCCTCTGTCAGTGTGTATGCTCCTGCTTCCTACATTTAGCTAGCAGCATGAAAAGATACGGGCCGACAATTCCCTTATATACACTGATAGGGGCCGATTCCCTTTGAAGTCTATTTATAAAACACAGCCTTTCACACACCCGAGTAATGCACGAAGTGTGTCAGCACTCTATCCAGGATAAAGTCAGACCACATCCAGGGAGCATCAGCCTGTCCCCACCTGGGTCAGCAGGGCCAAGGAGGCGTGCTGGAGGCCTCCACGTGCCTGAGGGCAGATGACAGGAGGCCTTCGGTTGCCCATTCTTCCTGCTAAGGAAGCAGCCGGAAGTGTATATGTAAGTGTATTTAGATCTTTTCCAGGACAAAGCATTGGCTTCTTTTTGTAGCAAGAAAGAATATACCTTCATTAAGTGGCAGGTTTGTTTTCTACCCAATGAGTTTTCTAATAAAACCCATTGTAGCTGAGGCATGGTTGTTGACTTCTTCCAGGAAGGAAAAACCACAGCTGTTTCTCTGAACCAGCCAGCATTCCCATATTTTATATATTTCTAAAACTCTGCTAGGAAACTTTTTTTTTTTTTTTTAAGATGTTCATCTTTGCCTTCTGTTCAAAAATTCTTCCAATCGTATTGAGGGAAGCAGTTGTGAAATGGTGCAAGAATGTGCTCGTGGTGCTTGAGGACAGGGAGAAACTCCCACGTGGGTTTTGCATATTTTGTTCATTTATATTAATGTTAATTTCTGTCGTTTGAGATGTCATTAGTATTCCCGCTTATTGTCATCCCGAACGTTGTCACGAGTCTTGTGGGGCTGCCTTCACCTGCTCCACCAGCTTGGTGGGGGGCGTCCCTGCCATCTTGATAGTTCAGGGGACTCACTGTGAGGGTGGGCTCAGTAGTGCCCTCTCGGTTGACTGCCATTATTTTGACTTCCGATGGTATAATAAAATAATAGGACCCCAAGGGCCTCCAGCCCTCTCACATTCTACGAATTCCGGGGTTCCATGCCAGGCCATTTTAGCAGACCTGTAAAATTGAGTTTTCTACTTCATGCTCCTCGTCCCGACATGCTGGCACTTGTCTGTAACTTCAGCTGCTGCTTTTCTGTGTGTGTTCTTGAAATCACCAGCTTTTTACTGATTGTCTTTCACAGTAGCCCGTGTGTATGATTCCAAGGCACGGCTGGTCTTGCATGCAGCATCCGGAAGCTAGCACGGTCAGTGGCTAGGAGGGGGGTACCCGGGGTGCCCTGTGGTTGTGGCATCACCGGGTCCAGCTCAGAGCTAGCTCTCAGTGGGGTGCTGCAAGTTTTTCCTCTGTCCACAATCAACCTGTCACAAATACTTACCCAATTATCAGCTTCTTGGACCTTATAAATCCAGAATCTTAGTGGGTCCGTTTACTGCACTGTTTATGTTCCAGTATACGACAGAATACTGGACCTATTTTATTCCTCTGATTACCCTTCAAAAAGGATTATCAGTAAGGTTCAGGGTCAATATCTATCATAAACTGCTCGCACGATTTATTTCTTCAGTTAATAGTTTGCTCTAGTTAATAGAAAGCCAAGGTTGGTTTTATTTTTTTATTTTGGAGGGTTTTTTTGTAGACATTGCCAGTTCCAAAAATCTGTCATTTTGTTATAATCCAGTGATACTAACAGCTTACGCTGTTGACTTGGGAAATTTTTTTAATAGCTTTCTTGGAGTATAACTCACATGTCCTACAGTTCACCTGTTTAAAATATACAAGTGAGTGGTTTATAGACCATTAAATAAACATGTTGCAACCATCACTATAATCAGTTTGAGAGCATTTTCATACCCATTAGCTGTCACAAAGTGAGTTTTATTATTTTCCAAGGTTTATACCAATTATTTCATTTTCTTGTTGCCTTGGGAAAATGGTGAGGCAGAAAACCTTTTAGTGATTTGACAGCAACAAAGTCTTTCATGTAATTGAAATAAAGGGGTTTGGTTTTTTTTTTTTTAAATCTTAGGCTTATTTGGTTGACAATGTGCTATTCTGAGTTTTATCATTTGTTTCCTAATCTTTTGAGTTTAAAATGTGAATTCTCTAAGTTCCATTGCATTTTCGTTGGGTCTGTGTACGTGAGAGGCCGCTCCCAGGTGCTCCCAGACTCTGGGTGAGAGCTCTCGGGCAAGTTCTCGTGGTCTCAGCAGCTCAGTGTCCTCATCTAAAGAAGCAGAGATCGTGTGCGCAGCCTCCTAACGGGGCCGTTGCAAGATGAGACATCTGCCTGTTCTTTGTCAATTGTCAATTGTAAAGCATGACCCAAGATGCCAGAGCATGTGTTTCCTTTTGTTGGTTCTTTGTAGTATCTTGTGAGCCATATCCCTTAAGAGAAGTCCTTGGCAAACTTTTAAGTATTGAGACATAAATGAGAATCTCATTTGCAGAACTTGATCAGGAATCTCAGTAAAGTTCTCTAGTACAAGGCCACCGAACTCTGGCCGGGACAGGACTTGACCCTCAGATCAGATTCACATCCTCTGCTGTAGATCAAGGGGTGGAAGGGCACAGCAGGAAGCTCAGGCCCGATGGCATGGCTGGCTGCCCTCAACCACAGCTCAGTAGCCAAGAGAGACTTACGAACCGTCCTCCCTACCCCTCTGCAAAACAGAGCCTCATCCTCTCCAGCACCCTCCATTCTGGTTTCCATAGTAACTTCCCTGCTGGGACTCTCTTCCTCTTCACCTGCTAGACGTCTTGGCGGAAAATGCTTCACCTGTTATTTAAAGCTGTTCTGCCTTCACCAAGGACAAGGAGAAGAGTAAAATCTTGCCTGAGAGCTGGTCGGCCAGCCTTCCTGCACAAAGAGAGGTCCTCTCCTCCCCCGTGCAGGCCAGCGTGCGGCTTGGACGGCACTTCTCCGGAAGGGGAGGAGCCAATGACGTCACACACAGGGTCACTCTTAATGTCCTCTGCCTTCTACATTTTCTTGCAGGAAGATCCACGCCTGAAATTTCCAGTGCATATGCGGTCAAAGGCATCTTTAAACCCCAATGACCTCGGCCCTCTCCCTGTGAGTACACTGCAGATGCAGGGACAAGTCTGAAAATGTTTATCCATTCATCTGCCCCGTGTGGAGGGAGAGACCCTGTGGGCCTTCTCTTTCTCCAGGCTGTTTTGGGTCCCATTGGTCTGTAATCTCTTCACAGAATTAGGTGCATGGCTGAATTCTAATAGCACATACAGCTGATGCCCCATACTTGTGAAAGAGGTTTCTGAGTTGTTAGCGGCTAGGAGAAAGTAGACCTTGTAACTAGGATGTAAGAGGCATTCTCTGCATGTGATAGGTTAGGCAACACGCATTTATTTTGTAACTTTGCAACCACTGGGTTCCATCCATATTGCTAATTCAGTCACTGGAACAGAAATATTAAGAACAGTGGGAGAAAAAGGCCGAAGTGATCACAGGTGGTTTCTGTAAGTCATTAGCCTGCAGATATTTGAAGTTTTTCTCCCTTGTTGAGGACTGTTTATAAAATATAATTTTTCATCGGTTTATGCTCTTTGGGGAGTTGAGCTCTATTTACTCCATATTAGATTTTGAATGAAACTTTCACCATACATCCTTCTCAGCCGCCTCCCCCCACATCAAAAAGCCTTACAAGGGCAGGAAGGGAGGGAGACTCAAGACTCCTGTAGAATGGAAGGGTGCTGGGAGCTCTTCCAAGGGGATTTTCCAAGCGCAAGAACCTGTCCGTTGCCTGGTGTGTGGTATGTGATGGCACAACTTGAATCTAGGAAGGTTAGGGTTCGGTCTTCATTCATCAGGTTTTACACAAATATTCCTCCCTCTCCAGAACTGTTTGGTTCCTGGGTTGAAATGGAAAGAGCCCAGAGAGTGCCAGAGACCGAGATTAGACGTGAAAGATCACGGGCTGGCCTCATGTGTTGGATTCCTGAGTTTCAGATAGCAAGTAGGCACCGTTCACATAATGAGGGCATACCAGCTTTACGTTGGAAAAAAATACCCATATCCATCTATTCCCTGAGTCCAAAGAGTGAGAGCCCACACCAGAGAATCTCCGCTTTAGGTCATTCAGCCACGTGGTGGCAGGACTAAAGCATCTGTCTCTGACATTTTTAAATTAACCTCCCTCCTCCCTTCAGTACTTGGTAAATATTTAATTAAATGAGCTATTCAGTCCTAAACTCAACTATTCCATGGGATGCTGGAGTTGCCCTTTGAAGCTTTTGAAATAGCAAGCCCTGGTTCCTGTTCATCACACAGTGAGTGAAGGCTCCTAAGGCTGGCGAACATGTGATACGGTGTGTTGCTAGATGCTGTCATCAACTTGAAATGTTTGTGGCCTGTTCTTAATGTAACAATGTACCCTAGAAGAGTCAGAAAGTGTCCTTAAAGTGTTTAGCCATTTATTTTTATTTTTATTTTTAATTTTTTTTGGAACTGTTAGCTAATGTTTATATTCTCTCTCTCTCTCTTCTAATACCAGCCTGGTTGGGAAGAAAGAATTCACTTGGATGGCCGAACGTTTTATATTGACCATAGTAAGTAAGCTCTTTTATAGACACACAGGCATTGCAGGTAAAGGGATGGGGGGGACAGGGAATCATTCGAATATTATAGTGAAAGGTTTGTCATTTTACTCTTTGTCCAGGCAGCCAGGTGTTATGTGGAGAGAATGAGGCCAGAGAATCAGTGCCCTCGTACGGTACTGTGCATTCATCCCAAGTTTGCTTGAAAGGAGCCCACCAAGCTTTTATCCGATTTGATCTTGTGACTTATTAACTTTTTTTTTCCCTTCATTAAAAAAATTTTTTGGGTCAATAACCCCTTGATATCTGCGCTTTTAATAAATACACTGTAGTAATAGAAAATAAGGTTAGAAGTTATAATTGAGTCAAAAATCTATGTGTGAGCAGTGCTTGAAGCAGCATGTTAAACACTGGCCGTCAAGGGTCTTATGGCAAGAAGCCCGTTCTGACTTATTTTCTATTCATAGCATGTTCCTTTGCACCCAGCACACTAATCTATATGTAGTTCGTATCTTGAAATTACAGTATTATAGTTGCTCCAGCACCTTATGAATAAATGTGTGGTTTCTCATTTCAACTAAAAGTTAAACTGATAAAGGTATTGCTTTTAGCTAGGTTTTGTTTTTTTTTTTTTTTAAGGCAACATGTTCTCCATGGGAACATATTTGTATATCCCTTAGAACTTCTGAAAAATGTATATTTAAAAGTAGTTTGCAGTTCTATTTAGAAGTGTGTGCAATTGGTAGTGTTTTGATCTTTTGTTTTCATTTGGTTCCTAAAGATTAGCAAGTCTGCCCCAGGTTTCTCCAGCCTTACATTCTCTTTAATCAAAAGTCCACCGATGAGCCAATTGTGGGGAAGGGGCTACGCTTTGGTTAAAATTCGGTAATTCACGGTATATAGGTTTAGTTTTGTCTTTGACCAGTAAAACTACTGAGGGTTTGCCTGCTGTCCAGAATTTTACAGTGAGCCTAAAATTGCTACCATAAATGCTATAAAATGTGTGTACCCCCACTTTTTTCTCTGATATGCTATTTATAATTCTACTCATAGCATAATTTATTAAAAGAAGGGAAGGGGGCACACCTCTTTTTCCCACCAAGAACAAGAAACAATTCCTCTTTTAGTTTTTATGCTTTACAATTTCAGTTTTCAAAGGTAGGTATGAATAATAAAGATCTTTTTCTTAAAACAAGGTCTTAACCAGTAACACAACCTTGTTCTGCTACACACAGAATATTTCACACAGCATTGTGGCCATGTTCTGGCTGGTGATCTGATGTTCAGGTCAGCCTGAAAAGAATTTCATGAATGTTCTTAATGCAAGGGCCCCAAAACAAGAAAAACTCTGTTGCCAATAAAGTCCATCCCAGTGTACGTTAGAAATAATAAAGATCATAGATTATTTTTCTTGTGGTGTTCTCGTAGTATAATATAGAGTAGATGCTTGATAAACGGTGACTTGAAGTTAATTCATGGAGGGTCAGTGGTGAAGGTCTGAGGAAGGTCATGTCCTTGGTTGGAAAGTGGAGAGAACTCGTCTTGGAGAAGCAGCAACGATGCCCGCCCCAGGCTTCCCCTGTTTCTGTTTGTTGGGAGGCAGGAGAGGTTAGTTTTGCTAAATGGGCTGTTCCTTATTCTAGCCACCAGTCCCTCCAAGCGCTCAACTCACTCCCTTCCCACTCCTCTTGCCAGAACGGACAGCTTAAAGACGTCATTTCAGAAGAGATGAGGTATTGACATTGATCAAATAGCTCCTGTCTCGAGCCTGGAGTAAAAGGTTAAGGGAAGATCTTGAACTGAATCGCTACCTCTCTTAGGGGTCATGTGGTTCTTCTTAAAGACCAGGTATGCCCCTCAACTGTGAGTCAGTGGCCACAGGTGTCTCAGATCAAAGCTATAAGAGAAAATAAAATTCCAGTGAGGCTGTAAAATCCTATTTTTGTCTTTCTTGCCAGCAGTCTTACCAAACCTGTTAATAGTAGCTAAATTAACCTGAGTTTCTCATTCTTCTCCTTCATTCTTGTCCCTTTATTATTTCAAATACAATGTCTGAGGACAAAAAACAAGTTTAGACTCAGAAGTTCTGGAAAAAGTAAGTAAATGGCCACTACACATTCATATCCTATATTGACAATACTTAGCTGTAAAATCGATCTGCATTGTAACCACATAGAGACTTGGGAGCCCCAGGAGGTATATGCAGTGTTGGATAGAGGAACGAACCAGCTTTGAAGAAGCAGAACAGGTGAGGACCACACTTGCTCACTATGTGGCCAGGCGCTAGGGCTGGGGGCTGGCTGCAAAAGGACCTTAGGAACAGATTACTTTTCGGATGGATCCCAAGTGATGAGTCAGATTTATGCAGGAAAGCCTGAGGAGAGCAACCCCAGGAGGGAGAAAACATACAGATGTATGAAGGTGTGTGGCCTGGGCCACAGTCCGAGACCTGTGGTGGGGCTGCAAATGGCCAGGGCACAGAGGAGTCCTGCACATAGGTCAAAGGGGGTCCGCCAGGGGTGGGAACTCGAGTCCCTTCTGCAGGCAGGAGGGAGGTCCTGAAGGTTTTTCTGGAGGGGCCTGACTGGTCGGATTTGTTCTTCAGAAAGATCCTTGTGGCAGAACTGCAAAGGAAGGCTTGAACTGGGATGAGTGAGCCCGAGGCCAGGGAAAGAGAGGGCACAGTCCATGGAAGCGATGCGCCCTCCCGAAAGCAGCTTTCTCAGTGAGACGGGGAACAGAATGGCGAGCGTCAGAGGAGAATGGCTAGGGAGGATAGGGATGGAGCCAGTGCTGGGTCTGAACAGTGAATGCGCTATGATGCTGGCATTTGGGAGTACAGGAACACAGGAACGGGATTTGTTCCTGGAAGATTATGGGTTTGGTTTTGGTAGAGTTGGATTTGAGGTCGCCATGGGAAATGTGGGTGCACATGTCAAGGGTGGAACTGGACAGACTATGTGGGAGACGCCATGGGTAGGTAGTCATTAATTTACTTCTGCTTTGATGGTACCCAGGTGATAGGACTGTACTCCGGGGAGCTATCACTCAGCTGTACTCTTTATTTGGTTTTCTTTTATTCTCCATCACAACGGCAACTTTTACTTTCCAGATTTCTTATGCATGAGGTAAGGGGCCCAAAATGCCTTTTGCTTCCATCAAAGTTCTCTAAAACCATCGAAACATCTCACGTACGTTTCCTGCCAACATGAGTCCAGAATCATGTGCTTCAGGATTTTAAAACTTGACCTCTGCTTTCATTAAAATAATTACATATACCAGATTTGGAAAAATTCCTGGTACGGTCATTAAACCCAAATTTAATGGTTATTCTTATCAATCTATTTACAGAGTACATAGGAAATAAGCAGAATCAATATTCTTAATTTCCTTTTTTTTTTTTTTTTAACAACTTAAGATTCCCTAAAACTCCAGAGAGAACCCAGTCTGCCCTCCCCATACCCTTTCACGCAAATCCATCCCTGCCTCCCACACACACAGTAACCCCTGTGCACAGTCAGAAAACCCACATGATTCAGGGTCCCCATGGCACCTTACATCACTGGAGTAATTGTGCAGGCGGCATGGAGCAGTCTTGCCGGCACGGACACATTTAGAAGAAAGAACACACTTCTCGCCAACTTGACCAAAAGGGAACCCTTTAAATCTGTCCTCTTTGCTCTATCTAATGCTCATTTTTTGGGACTCCTTAGCAGCTCTGATTTTTGCATGCATATGAGTGACACGTGTAATGGATTATTCATTTGTCCAGTGTAGGATTCTTAGTTGAAAACAGTTTTTCAATGCCATAAGTAAAGAAAAAAGTACTTGAAATGAGAAAAATCGTGTGTGTGTGTGTTAAACTTTTTAGGGACTAAGACTTGTTATGCCTTTTTTCAGTTAAAGAAAAATCAAGATCAAATTATAAATCCTTGAAAGAACAGGGGTTTATAATTGAAATTTTGGCAGATTTTCTTGCCAAAAACAGTGTGAATAGATGGTTTGGCTTTAGTCGTGCATTTTTGATGGAGTGTTTTTAACTAAACAGTATGGGCAGAGGGGGCTGGCATATAGAAAGGGTGCCCTTCTAACCCTGCAGTACTAAGTTATTTATTTTGGGGGACAGCTTTTGAAAAAAATCCAGAAATAATTCTTTTTAAAACATTTTTGACACAGAATAGATTTGAACTAATATGCTGATTTTTTTTTTTTTAAAAACATTAATTTTCAGATAGCAAAATTACTCAGTGGGAAGACCCAAGACTGCAGAATCCAGCTATTACTGGTCCGGTCAGTATTCTTAAGTTTTAACTCTTCAGTGTAATATTTGGCTTGCATCTAAACATGTATTTCTTGAGTATTACTGCTTACCCAGTGCCAGGGGCCTGGTGTGGTTGGCTAGTTTAGAATCGCCCCCATCTCCTCCTCACTGGAGTTCCCGGGTGGGATACAACTGCATTTGCCTTTTTGAAGGGCTTTTGCTATAAAGGAAAAGAAAGTGCTTTGCTAATGGTAAGAAACTAAATATTTTCTTTTCTCCTTTGTAAAAAGGTGGATTAAAGGTATAACAATCAAAATGTCCTCTCTTCCTTTTTATACCAAGCCAAGCCCTGTATCTGTAGCATTTTGTCATTTCTTTTGGCCAAGAGTGGTAAATGCATGCTAACGAATTTAAGCTGTATTCTGACTCTCTTCCAGCGTGGAACGTCTGGAAAAGTTGGGGGAGGTTGTAGCCAACCTCTGGAGCTGGCAGAGTTAAGAACTTTTGTCTCTGTTGACCCACTAACTTCCTCGCAGTCCCCACGTATACACCGGGTGCAAAAGGAAGCTAGGTAGAGCACCCTCTTAAAATACTGCCACACGCTGTGTTCATAAGGACTTGGTCCCGAATACCGCATGGGTCACAGTCATCGGCAGGGAATGTACCAGCATCTCTGGTCAGTGTTTATATGAGTGCGGGAGCTAATTTGGAATTACAGGAAACGTATGGCATCAGCAAAGCATTGCAAACTTGGGAATCTGCTAAAAACCGGAGGAGCAAAAGGAAATAAAGCATATTGAATGCTGAGCTAAGAGGCTGTTAGGTATTTTTATAATACTGCTTTTGTGGCTTTAATCTGATTCCGTTCAAATTAGGTTTTGAATTACAAAGGTAAGTCTGTTTGAAAACTTAAAATGTAATACCATGCAAACATACCTTGATACTTGACATCCCCTTAGTTAATTTGTTGGGTTTGTTTATTGGCTTTGTTCAGCTGCTTTGCTACTGTGTAACGCAAAGTGCCCAATCATACCTCAGTTAAAACAGCTGCTTTTTATGTGACTTCAACACCTGCCTTACTACCATGGTTTCCTTTTGATATATTCACAGTCACGATAAGGTGTTAGAGTCCTGTTTTCTCTTCTACATCATGGGAAACGTATTCAGGAATCAAGGCTGTTTTCAAGTGACAGAGGACTTTTGACATAATTCTGAAGCCTTTTGAAATATCTCTATCACTTATCGATCATCTACCTTCACTCAAACACTGTTAGTTCTTACTGCTATTGAAAATTGTTTAGCATCATAAATCCAAGTAAATTTGACCCACAGAAAGATCTTTTTTTTTTTTTTTTTTTATACTAACAAAAGAGCCTTGTTTACTCTTTCCTTAGTAGTAGGGATACTTCTTTCAGGAAGAGCATGTGTATTTAGGTAATTACCCACTTAATGTAGACAGCTGGCTTTTGTTGTCATTCAGTTCTGAATATTTGGTAATTTCCATGATTTCTTTCTCTCCTTGACTTATAAGTTATTTAGAACGTGCTTTTCGTTTCTAAGAGTATGGAAGGGTTTTTGCCTATCCATTTCTTACTAATTTTCTAATTTTACTGCTTTGTGGTCAGAGAATATTATCTATGGAATATTGATTACCAGATATTTGAAACTTCCTTGGCAGCTTGGCCATTTTTTATAAATGTTCCTTTTGTGTTTGAAAAGAATGTGTATTCTGTCTTTGTTGGGTATAGAGTTCTTTATATGTCCATTAAATCAAGCATATGGTGTTCAAATTACTCATTTCCATCACTGCTTTTTTTTCCTGGCTGTTCTGTCTACCCAAGACAGTAGTGTCAGACTCTCTGATGGCAAGCATGGCTTTATCAGTCAGTTACATTCACTTTCTCTTCCTTAGTATCTGCCTGGTATGTCTTTTCTCCCTCTCAGTTAGCTGTATTTTTTCTCTTTTCTTACCTTCTATTAGATTGATAAAGTGCCCTTTATTTTCTTTCATTTTCTGTATTTGCTTGGAAGTTGTATTTTCTATTTCTGTGCTTTCAGTGCTTACATTAACATTTTTAACCAACGTACTTCATGACAAAATTAATTGCTCTCTCCTCCTGAGCAAGATGGGACTTGAGGGACCTCTCATGCCATTCTTCCCACTTACTTTCCATTGTTCAGCAACATTTTAAAACTTCCCAAATAGCCATTGGTATTTTATCTTTGTTCTCAACAGCACGGCTTATTTCCTTCCCTTATATGTAGGCAGATTTCTTTGCCCACCATCACTTCTTACACCTGCTGTTTCCAGGTTATCTTCTGAATGAAGTATGGTTCCGGATTCTCAGAGTCTACAGATCGGCAGCATCAGAATCATCTGGAAACTTGTTAGAAAAAATTTGGGAGTCCCAAGCCAGGCCTACTGAAAATCAGTGATGTTGGGGGTGGGCCCAGCAATCTGTGTTTGGACACACCCTCCCAGGGGTGGTGATACCCCCTAGAGCAGCACTGTCTGAGAGTGGGAAGCTCTTAGTCTGAAAGAGAAGGCTTATCTGACCTCTCTGTTAAATGACAGATCAGGGGCACCTGGGTGGCTCAGTTGGTTAAGCGACTGCCTTCAGCTCAGGCCATGATCCTGGAGTCCCGGGATCGAGTCCCGCATCGGGCTCCCTGCTCGGCAGGGAGCCTGCTTCTCCCTCTGACCCTCCTCCCTCTCATGCTCTTTGTCTCTCATTCTCTCTGTCTCAAATAAATAAATAAAATCTTTAAAAAAAAAAAAAAATGACAGTTCAGCTTTAGAAGCCTTGGCTAACAGTTATTTTCCTAATACTTTGGAGATCTTCTTTCTTGTCTTCTGGCCTCCACAACTGTTGAGAAGCTTGTTGTTGATTGGCATTTTTCTGATGGGTAAATCTTTCTTTTCTCTGGCAGTTTTGAATTTTCTCTGTGACTTTGGTGTTGTATAATTTTACTCTCAGGAACCTAAGCGTGGATTTCTTTATATTGATTCTGCTTTGGACTCATTGTAATTCTTCAGTATGAGGACCCTGTCTTCCCTCCATTCTGGAAGATTCTTGGCAGTTACTTCTCACATACTGTATCTTTGCCATTCTTCCTGGTTATCTGTACCAGTAGAATTACTGGGTATGTGATTCACCTTTACCTTCTGTCTTCCTAATCTCTTAGTTTTCCAGTTTTCCATCTCTCTCTCCTCTCTCACTCTCTCTCGGTCTCTCTCTCCCTCCCTCCATCTCTAGCTCTCTTCATTGCTGTATTGTGGGCTTAGCTCTTCCAGCTAATTCTTTTTTAAGCTTTTTATAACCTACCCTTTACCAGTTGATTGTGTCTGTTACTTCATTAACTGTGTTTAATTACTCATCGTTCTAGTGGGTCTTTTTAAATTTGCTTGGTCTTTTCAGTTACTGTTACTCTATCATGTTCTTCCATTTTTTATTTTTATTTTTTTTAATTCATACTTAGCTCTCTAATCATTCTTAAAATGCTTATTTCATATCCTCTTTCAGATTATTCTGTTATCTCTGGCCATAGGGGCACTAAATCTGCCACATGTTATGTCTGTAGACTCCTCAATGGTAGTTCAGTTTAGTTCAGTTTATAATTTGTGTGTGTGCGCTCATCTTTGTTTTTTTCTTTTTTTCTTTTTCCCCCCCTCCCCCTGCCATGAGGCATTTATAAGACCTGACCTGTATTTACCGTTAACTTCTTAGCTTGGGATCATGCAGGCCCAGTTAATATAACTGTGGACTTCATACCCACTTTGGTGTAGGCTTAGAGTATGAATTTATTACAGGTCTGTTTCTTTTTGTTTTTCTCTCGTTTGTGGTCCTGGACAGAAGGTAAGCTTCCTTACGACTTTCCTGGGCTGGCGGGTAGTTTTCTTGTCCCCATGTCAGTTGCAGGTTTTAAGCAAGGAACTCTGCTCTTACTCCCTAGGTCGTACAGACTGTAGGCCAACTTCTGTGTCCCCCGTCTGCGGTTTAAAACCCCAGCCCAAGCACCCAGTCTAGGTCCAATGCCCACTTCTTTAATTTTAAGTCTTCCTGCTGATCTGGAACCTCGAATTTCTCTTTTTCCCCAAGTTTTAAAAAATGTCCCCGATTCGGGGAGGGGGGTCCCTTCCTCTGGCCGCTCAGCACAGCATTACTGTAAGTCGGTCTGCTCTCTGTGTTCCCAGCATCACCAATGCAGGTGTGATCCAGTGCTGTCCGTGCTTGCTACTCTTATGAATACGGTCTCATGTTCGTGTCACGCTTTGTACTTGGCCGAGAACTTTA
This sequence comes from Leptonychotes weddellii, assembly GCF_054177405.1. Taxonomy (NCBI): domain Eukaryota; kingdom Metazoa; phylum Chordata; class Mammalia; order Carnivora; family Phocidae; genus Leptonychotes; species Leptonychotes weddellii. The sequence continues at coordinate 15,599,049 of NC_138381.1, read as the reverse complement.
AAATCAGCTGCTTTGAAAACTCCAAGCAGTCCCCTCAGGAAGGCAGGGAAGATGTTGTTATTCCCAATTTGTCAGAAGCTCGGAAAACTAATTGTGTCGCCCTTAGTTCCAGCAAATGCCAAAAGTCGAAGTGAAGCTGCAGGTTGTACTGACCCCACCCGTGTCTCCGTGTCGGACGCGAGCCGTCCTCCGTGAGGAGCCCCGGCACCGGGTGGGCTAGAACGACGCGAAAACGTTCAGACCCGATTTCTCCAATAAGTCAGCACATCACTGTGCTCAGAATAGAAAACCTATTTAAGAAAGAGCGAAGGGCTTGAATCAACAGACGTGTTAAGTTCTGATGCAGGCTTAATTTTGTAAGTTCCATTGTACATAAGAAAATAAGATGCCAAATTTTCAAGAGCGAGTCAACAATCTGGCCTGTCCAGTACAAGACATGGACCACCCTTGGAAGTGTCTTCAGAGGCTCCGCGGTATGGATGTCTTTGTCCTGCTACGCTGTGGGCTTCTGTTGAGGAGATTGTAAAAACCTCCGTATTCCACTTCTTCTTACTCATAAGAACTCTCTCTAGAGAGAAAAGATAAGTATTGGAGGAGGATCAGGATTTTTCCATTTTCATGCCTTGCTCCCCAGAAGAAGAAAGACCAGAAATATCTCAGCATTTTTTTTCCACCCACATGTAATCGGCACCCCCCCAGTTACAAGTCGGACAGGGGAGTAGAGAGCACAGGCTGGGGGCAACATTTTAAAATATGCCCCCTCCCCCTCCCCTTGACTTAAGACTCTTGAACTTGTATTTTAAGCCTTTCTTCAACATTTTCGGGGAAGGACACAAAACCAAAAAATAATAGGCTGGGAATCACAGATTTTTGGAAATGGAAGAGCCTTGAAGTGCTTCTGGTCCATTTCTTCTTAATGTGAAGAAATTCCGTCGTCCGGAGGGTCCGTCACATGGCTGGCTGGCACGGGAGTCTGCCTTACAAGCCAGGTCCGCTGAAGCTGGCCCGAGGTAGTGAAAGGACATAACCTTTTTTCAGCTTACGTTCCCTCTGTCACAGTTCGCGTAGCTAAGAGCATCAGCCGAACACTTTCCTTCTCAAGACTTTACACACACTGCTTTCTAGTGATTTATTCCCTCCTGTCACTCTGGGTTCGGCTCAGATGTCCCTTCCTCAGAGCTTGCCTTCCCTGACCGCTCGTATCGTAGCTTGCCGAGAGCTCTCTCTCAGCTTTTCCTCAAAACATTCACCACTCTTCATTTATTTCCTGCTTCCACTTGCACACAGTAGCTTGCAGGCTCCAGGAGGGCACAGGGGAAGAAATCTTTGGTTGATGCACCATTACTTTCCTAGCACCTAAAATGCCTGGCACACAGTAGGTGCTCAAGAAATATCTGTAGAATGAATCAGCAGAGGAACCACCAAAGAGCGAATATACAGGACATCTTAGTTTGTGATGGGCTGTAGTGTTAGTGGGGCCAAAAACATGACATGGCTTTTGTCAGAACATGGTATCCTTTCCCTCACTGTGGTGGTTGTCCAGATATTGGCAAAATTTCTACGTTTTCTAGAATAAGGATTCTTACATGGTATCATCAGACTAAACACGGCCCCAAATAAATGTGATATGTGGTCAAATCTAGTGCCCAATGGAAAATCAAATGAAGAATGGCTTTAAAACTAAGAGCAGACCTGAGGTACCCATAAATTGTCTGTAGAATGTTCTTTGGATATATAAACACATTGTCTTTATTGTTCTTGAGTTACAAAGCAAAACACTGACATGATTATTGTTTTCTATAAGAGTGGTTATTTTTGTTTTGGCTTATTGTTTGTGTGATTGTGTCTTAAAATAGTATGAAGGAGGGAAGCTTTGGTTCCTCACTTCTCCTCTTTCTGAAAGTATAAGGTGGTGTTAGGCTTGGAGTCTGGAGACATTTTACTAAGGATCAGTATATTTTGTTAACTTAGCCCAAAACGATTTCAGCAGAACTGTTCTTGCCCAAATTCATACTATTTGTGAAAAAGCAACAAGTTTTTCTGAGTATGAGCTGTCCCAGTTATGTTCATGTGTGTGCAAAAGCCAATCTTTTCTGCTTCATAAAAAAAATTAGAAGCCTTTTCAGTAGCCTGAAGTCAGGGCTCTGGCTCTCAGATATTGTAAGCTACTTTACAACATAGGAAGTAAAAAATATAAATGACTACATTAAAAGGTTATTACTTCGCCAGGATAGATTACAGAACTTTGAGTAATGAAAGCTTAACTCAGTTACTGAACCCACACCTTTGGTACCATCACTCTGCTTCCTAGGTAAGCCATTCCAGATTTAAAGAAATCCCTGCCCAAGACTACTAACTAGTAAGAGGCAAACCTTCTGACTCCTAAATCGAAGATGTTTCCAGAATGCTTTCTACCTGATTTTATATGCCTTGATAAGGGTATCAGTTCACTGGCCTTTCTTGTCATTTTATTTCCTCCCCATGGTTTTTAAAAGCATGAAGAGTCTTTTCAAAATGACCACATAGGTCATTTTGGGTTTTGTGTTAAAGAATCATAGCCAGTAACTTTTATCTAAACTTGCAACAACAACAACAACAAAAAGGTTACACCCTGACTCCCATTTAGACAGAAGTCACATGGACAGTATATTTGGTTTATGTGGCATATCCCTTAAAAATAATTTCTTGAATATCAGTACAGTTGTTTTCAGGGGTGAAAGCCCCCCCCCAATACAGTGCTGATTAGCCTCAGTCATTTCTAGAACTTTCCCATGTACTATGTAGACATTATATACATTTCAGTGATAATATGGAGAGTGAGAATTTTAAGGTTTATGATTTGTGAAATTCTGTGAATGTTGGCTCAGTATACATAAAATTTCAAGTGTATTGTTTATCTATATTTATAAATTTATCTTCCAGGCTGTTCCTTACTCCAGAGAATTTAAACAGAAATATGACTACTTTAGGAAGAAATTAAAGAAACCTGTGAGTAACATGTCTTCCAAAAATGCTGTTTTAGTCATCTGTAAGTTGCCAAAGTTACTTCAGTGAGAACAACTTGTGTGTTACCTTTATGTGTATACTAAAAATGTTACCTTCCTTTTCCCATTGCACTTTGATCCACCTGGATCTTCAATCTGAATTTTCTTTTTAAGAGACCTGGTAAGTGAAGACAAACTTAGTATTACATATCAAATCAACCTGAATGGTAATTTCTTATGTAATACATAACAAGATAAAAATGATTTTAGTGGGATATAAAATAATTCAGGACCTAGTCAAAAAGTGTGGAGAAGCCTGCGGTCATCATCATAAAACCTAGACCCTACCCAGAAAAATGTTCCCATCCTTCCCTCCCAATTCAAAAGTATAGTTTTAATTATATTTATAACACAAATATAATTTACAATACTAAATTATAATATTTGGCCTGTTAAGAGCGAGTATAATTTTCAGATTAAAATTCTCAGTGGGGGGGCGCCTGGGTGGCTCAGTCGTTAAGCGTCTGCCTTTGGCTCAGGTCGTGATCCCAGGGTCCTGGGATCGAGCCCCGCATCGGGCTCCCTGCTCGGCGGGAAGCCTGCTTCTCCCTCTGCCACTCCCCCTGCTTGTGTTCCTTCTCTCGCTGTGTCTCTCTCTTCAAATAAATAAATAAAATCTTTTAAAAAAATAATAAAAAAATAAAATAAAATTCTCAGTGGGAAACCTTGTGAGGTTTTTACAAAACTGAGAAACCCTATGAGGTTTTTACAGGCCAAGATTTAAATCACAGTATTACATTTTCTCCTGGCACATCCTCCCCAGATCTTCAGCACCGTGTCTTCTGTCTTACTGTCTGACGTCACCTCTCTGGTGCGGGTTTTACCAGTTTTCCCCTCAATGTGCGCACTCATGGTTTCTGCACCGACCACTGTTTCTTGGCTTCCTCCCCTTGGGAAGAGGAGAGTATGGGGCACAACTCCCCTCACCCCAGTCTGCCCGGGCTCCGTCGTGGTCTCTCCCATTCCATGCCTTTGGCTGATGCCTCTTTTCTGGGCCTCTGCGATGGCCAAGGCACTGGGGACATGCAGGTGCACGAGACAGTCTCTGCATCAGGAGCTCCCACGTTGGGTCCTCTCCCTCCCAGCGTGCTGATTCAAGTAGCTCTTGGATAACTGCCTTGAAAGTGACTCTGAGGGGCACCTGGGTGGCTCAGTCGTCAAGCGTCTGCCTTCGGCTCAGGTCATGATCCCAGGGTCCTGGGATCGAGCCCCACATCAGGCTCCCTGCTCCGCGGGAAGCCTGCTTCTCCCTCTCCCACTCCCCCTGCTTGTGTTCCCTCTCTCGCTCTCTCTCTCTGTCAAATAAATAAATAAAATTTAAAAAAAAAAAAAAAGGAAGAAAGTGACTCTGATACACACACATAAAATTCCTCAGTGTTATTTAGTGAGTAACCTACATGTCCCCCAGTAGCTGGGGATGACTTTGTGGATAGGAGCCTGTCATACCCTGGCACTCCAGCTGGGGTGTCACCTGCCGGGAAACTCCCGCTGCAAATCCACTGTCAGAGCAAGGCTAACCCTGGTCCTCCTTTTTCCAGGCAGCAGTGATTCACAACTTCGCTCAGGTGCTTGTTTATGTTCATGTTCTTTAACTGTGACCTTTGCCATGCTTTCCCACAACCTGGCATGATCCTCGAGGTCGCACTTCTCATGGCACCAGAATTAGCTTATAGGCATCATGGATCACATCTACCAGCTGGAGACCCTGCCAGAGTTGAGAATGCTCTCAACTGGGCCAGATGGGAATTGTTTTCTGGGTTTTGATGACCTGGACTGACATCCCTTTCTTCGACAGAAGCAATATGGAGAGTTGACCATATTTCAGTGGCCAGTGGGTGGACAGGAGCCTCACGGTTGTTTATACAAGGCGGGGAGAGGATGATTGTCTTCTGCTCCACATAGTTTCTTGTGCCACATTGTTGCTGGCTCCATCTGACAGCTTCTGGTACAAGCTCTGTGTATCTTATCCTGACGTAGTGGGGCTCGCTGTCTGTGTGAATAAAATCCCTGAAGGAGGGAATCTCAGTTGGAGCCTTTGGTCGCTGCTTGTTTATTTGAAGACTGCCATCATTTCTACTCTCTGTTGTTTTTCTCTGTTCGAAAGTAAGATGTGTATTTGCTGTGTGATTACGTGCTTGTTTTCTTCTTTCGTGTAGGCTGATATTCCAAATAGGTTTGAAATGAAACTTCACAGAAATAACATCTTTGAAGAGTCCTATCGGAGAATCATGTCTGTGAAAAGACCAGACGTCCTGAAAGCCAGACTGTGGATCGAATTTGAATCAGAGAAAGGTCTTGACTATGGGGGTGTGGCCAGAGAGTGGTTCTTCCTACTGTCCAAAGAGATGTTCAACCCCTACTATGGGCTTTTTGAGTACTCTGCAACGTAAGTATGCAGAGTGCACTCAGAATGTGTCTCCCTCCCCCGCCCCG
>NC_138381.1:15497020-15593072 GCF_054177405.1 Leptonychotes weddellii | reverse complement strand
TCCCAGCAGAACATCGATGTGGCTATCTTTGAATAGGAGACTTGTGGGTGGTAATTTTTTCTTTTAAAATTTCTATGAGAGGGGTGCCTGGGTGGCTCAGTCGTTAAGCGTCTGCCTTCGGCTCAGGTCATGGTCCCAGGGTCCTGGGATGGAGCCCCGCATCGGGCGCCCTGCTCGGCGGGAAGCCTGCTTCTCCCTCTCCCACTCCCCCTGCTTGTGTTCCCTCTCTCGCTGTGTCTCTGTCAAATAAATAAATCTTTAAAAAAAAAAAAAAATTTCTATGAGAGTAAACTTTATTTAAAAAAAAAAAAAAAAAGTCTCTTTCTCCCTTGCTTTCTGCTAGTTATTGCTTTCTACGGCATGATACTGAGTTAGGGCCGGCCGGAGGCACAGAAGAAGGCCATGCTTGCTTTCAGCCGCTTTGCTCTTAACGGTGCTAGGTGGCCCTGTGGGAGGGAGCTGGTCCAGGCAGTGAGCAAGGAGGTGTCCGGATGCACATAGAAAGCCAGGGTTCTCAGAACAGCAGGTAAATCCATCCCTCAGCCTTGCTTCTTAAGCTGCCCTTTTTTTTTTTTTTTTAAGTCCCTATGTTTCTCCTTTTTGAAAGAAATTCCATGCATCATCTTTTATGACTATAAAATCTAATTTTCAGAAAGTGCATTAGAATTTGGATTTCGGTAGTCTTGATGAGTGTTCCCTGTCTTTTCTGTTACACGTGATTAATTTCTTGATAAATGAATAGGTGACAAAATGGTGCTCTCCTCCATTGTTGGTAATGTATGAAGAATAATTAAAACTCATAAATAACCTCAAAATAATTCACCTTTGATAACATCTTTAAATGTGTAACATCTCAAAAGTTTAAAAGCCTCGTTAGATATTCTCTTAGACTCAGAGCCCATCTGTTGGAAAGTCTTTCTGAATGAATGTTGCTTATCTTGTTTGGTGAGACATTATTACTCAGTAATGTGCACAGTAACTTCATGATGGTGATTGTTGTGTTATTTTTGCAATTACAGACCTATCAAGTGGATCTGAAGCCCAATGGGTCGGAAATAATGGTGACAAATGAAAACAAGAGGGAATATATTGAGTACGTATACACAGATTTACAACCTTTTATTAAACTGAACAAGCTGTTTGGTTGATGTCCCTTTCTAAAACAGCTCATGCCTGTTGTGGGCACACTTTCAGTAATATGAGTTCCTTTCTGGCTTGGGCTAATAGGAAGTCAAATTATAAGATGGAAAGTTGGACCTTGTATCATGACTTCAGTGAGCTGCCTTATGAGGGAGTCAAAAGGAGAAAAAAGTGTACAGTATTGAGTAATATGACAAACATGCTTTTGGAGGATGTGATATGTAGTCTAAAATTGAGATTTGCTGTGTTGGAACATAGTGTCAACAACCAGTGGGGTAAAATAAGGAACAACCAGAAATAAAATATTTCCTCTCTCTAGTGACTTCTTTTCCGTAATGAAAATGTAAGAAAATTGTTAAAATGGATAAGAAAATCCACATATGCAAACACAGTGAATTATTTCTGATATTTATGATTTTCTTAACCCAATCTTAGCCTCAGTGGTGGAACAAAATGTTTAGTCCTTTGGAAATCCAGCTGTTAAGCAATCCTAGGGCATTTATGCTGGCCAGAAGGCCTTTGTCTGTCGGGCACATTACACGATTTCCTCTTTGGTACGTATGTATGCTTCACGCACACAAGTCCGGATCTCCCTCGCTAGCCCGGGTGCAGGGCTGAGGTCAGCACAGCGGTGTTTGGTGCGCGGGTCCCAGTGTCTGCATTCGACAAGCTGGTTCCCTCCTCCCTGCTCAACGTAATTGGCCAGAAGACTTGAATGTGAACAATTGGCCTAGAGTCTTGGCATCTTTTAGTGTCCTCTACAAAGAAAAACCCATCCTTCCTAATTAGGGAGAAATGGAGAGTGTTGGAGCCAGTCACTACTTAGAGACCCTGACAAAGCATGCTTAGCAGACATGCCCCCTCCCCGCCCGTCCTCACAAGTTAAAAGCTTGCTGTGCTTTAAAAAAAAAAAAAAAAAACCCACCTAGGAATAAGACACTACAGTCCTTACCTGTTCACATTAATTGGCACACTTGTTCTGAATTTGGACAATCTCAGCAGGCTGGACGCCACCTCGGCAGATGCCATGGTCTTCATTTGAAAGTACAGGCTTTGAATGGATTTTTAAAAACACTACCTCTGAGGGGGGATTAGGGCCTGAAGTCTGAGGGTTTGGACATTTGATACATGTGGTATATCATCCTTTGCCGTTAATTCCTTTAGGTTTCAGGTTTGCTAGGGGGTGGCCTTGGACAGAGTTGCAGGCGGCTTCACTGGAAAAGAAAGGAGGGTGAAAATCTCCACCCGCCCCCCGGCACACGGGTGCCCCTGGGGTGCAGGAAGGCTCTGGGGCTGATGGTTGAGCAGTGCGGTGAAGCCCCAGGCGGCTGAGCAGGGCGTGTGCAGAGGGGCGGGCCTGGAGGGCCGTAGCCATGGTCGCACCTCGCAGGGAGAGCCCTTTATGGAGGCCTTCGGTCTGTCTCACGACAAAATGCCTTCGCTGGAGTCCAGCATGGATTCACCTAGCCTTAGATTCTGCTGTGCCCGAAACATCGCCACAGAGAAAACGGTTTCTGTTCAAGAGGTCTTATCATTAATCCTCCAAATTTTGGCATTAAAGGATTAGCATAAACCATTTTGCTGATAAGTTATGTGTCATTGTTGAAAACAGTATACTGGACACCAGAGCGAAATGTATCACAAAATGTTGTACTAGATACTCCTTTTAAAAACATATGTACGTGTTCAGGGGCGCCTGGGTGGCTCAGTCAGCTGGGCGTCTGCCTTGGGCTCAGGTCATGATCCCAGAGTCCTGGGATCGAGCCCCACATCAGCAGGGAGCCCGCTTCTCCCTCTCCCTCTGCCTCTGCCCTCTGCTTGTTCTCTCAAATAAATAAATGAAATCTGAAAAAAAGGGGGAAAAAATCTATGTACACGTTTATGCAGAGGTGGGTGTGTGTTTGCGTGTGCGTGCATGCATGATGCACGTATATATTCACACTCCACGACCTTTTTTCTCTCTCTGTCCCCGTAGTCCTATCTGTAGGCAACTTTGCTAAACTAAGGCTTTATCGGGGGTGGGGGGGAATAAATGGTCTCTGAGTTTAGGTTCCCAGCTACTCCTGAAAGCATTACTGAATCCAGCGTGCCGTGGTTCTGCACCCGCCCCGTTGTCCGCCACGGTGGGGGTTCCTCTGTTCTCCCCTCCCTGGGTGAGAAGGTGTGAGGAAGCAAACGGGGCTCGCGGTGACGAGGGTGGTTCACTCCTCTCCCGTTGCTCCCGCAGCTTGGTCATCCAGTGGAGGTTTGTGAACAGGGTCCAAAAGCAAATGAACGCCTTCTTGGAGGTAAGTTGTGCGCCCTCAGTCCTGGGGTGAGAGAGGAGGGCTCTGGCTCTTGGGGTGGGGATGCTGGTGGCCTGGAGCACTCAGCCAGCCTTTCTTCAGCTGGTGTTCTCTTGTCCTGCTTCTCCTTGAATCCCTCACAGACTCCGCTTCCACACAGGTACATGGAAAACACATTGTCTTCGGCTGGGTTTTTGTCTTAACCCCGACCTGTGTTGTGCCAACTTTCTCCTATTAGAGGGTGAAGCAGCCACTCCTCAGATCCAAATATTTAATGTCAGCAATGCTCCCAGGCCCCTAGCAGAGGGTGGAGGGATTCCTCATTTTACAGAGGGTTCAGTTTGGGGGCACCTGGATGACTCAGTCGGTTAAGCGTCTGCCTTCGGCTCAGGTCATGATCTCAGGGTCCTGGCATCAAGCCCCGCATCGGGCTCCCTGCTCAGCGGGGAGTCTGCTTCTCCCTCTGCCCCTCTCCCTGCTCATTTTCTCTCTCTCAAATAAATAAGTAAATAAAATCTTCTTTAAAAAATGGTTCACTGTGACCAAAAGTAAAACCCCTTTTTAAGTCTTGATAACAGGTTTAGTTATGTAAAGAGAAGGTAGGAACAAGCCCCAAGTGTACATTATAAATTCCCACTGAACCAATGCAGAGTTCTCATTGGGCAACGCTCTCCTCGGCTTGCCCCAGCTCAGTCACCTGCAGTAAAGCCCCAAGCCCGGCAGAACACTCAAAAAATTCAGGGACTTGGAGCATAAAATGTGAGTTAGACCTACAAGAGGACAGCAGGTTTCATACTTCATTTACATAAGAAACCCGGGAGGCTCCATGCTGGCCCCGCCCCAGGTGATCCCACTTTCAGAAACCAGACACCTGCGAGGCCCAGCAGCATGGAGCATCTCACCAGACCAGTCCAGTGGTCAGTGTGAACCTGGGAACTAGAGCAGGGTCTCTGCGTTCCTCTCTCCCCTCCTGGATCACACCGCCTCCTTATGTAGTTCATCTCTGTGCCTTCAGTACCTTATTTTTAAACATACTCTCTTGCACATTCGTGGCTCATGCGTTCTAGGACATACTGACTCATAGCTATGTCATAAATGGCTTTTGGAATTTGCCTGCCTACAGTAACCCATAGTTTCAGAGGGCTTCTGAAATTGCTCAAATACCTGAACCTTCTAGATTCTCCTCCCTTTCTAAATTTTTACATTGGGACTGTGCTGTTTTTATTAGAACTACAATTATGGGATACTGTCGCTGATCTATAAATCAGCAAAAAATGTGTTTTTTCCTGGCTGTTTTCTCTGTAAAATTTGTCTCTTTCAAGGAAAAATATATCTCAGGGTGACTTTTTTTTTCTTTCAGGGATTCACAGAACTGCTTCCTATTGATTTGATTAAAATTTTTGATGAAAATGAGTTGGAGGTTTGTATTTTAAACATTTTCTGTAAAGTTAGATATTTTTAAATGGTATTTTATTATTCTCTGGCCCATGATGTCCTAGGGAGTAAGCTGGGATGGATTCTACTCTGTCTCTTAATGGGGTGCATGTGTCGATCTTCAAGTAGGGAATAGTGGAAGTAGTCAGCTGTCGATTCCTCACCCAGGAGAGAGTAGTTCTGGGACACACCAGACAAGTAGAGGCCCACCGAGCTGGGCTGGGTTCATGGCCAGGAGCACCAGGTAAGGAAAATTGCTTCTGATAGAGTCATGGTTGGGACATCCAGTTGGGGCAGCAGCTGAGATCCTGCACCTCCTCCCCACATGGTGGTAGTCATGTGACCTTGGCCAGGACATGAGCAGCAGGGGCTGTGGAACAGACGTCTCTGTGAACTTGACCTGGTTTATATTGCATAAGGAAGAACCTCAGAAGACAACAAGGTAGTAGCAGGAGGCAGTTTACATTGGATTGTTTCAACTTCTTTGTGTTGACCTAGAGGAAAACCAGCAACTTAAAAAGCACAGGGGTCTCTCACCCTGTGTTGTGTTGAGAGAAATAGGAGGAGGAGGCTGTGTCTGGAGAACCTGTCACCCATTTGTCCAGGCCACGTATCCGATGAACCATGTCTCACAGACTAGCCTTCTGTTCTTCTTCGTGAAATAGGAACTTGAAGACAGATGATGTCAAAATCCTATAGTGTGAGCCCTTGGTTTTATTAAGTGGGGAAACTGAGCTGGGGGCAGCAGTTAAGAACCTTCTGGGTTTACCCAACAAGGTTTGGGCACAGTCAGGCCTAGGATCTATTCTCCGCCTTCTGGTTTGCTTCTCCTTCCATTTTTCTTTGGTGCCTCTGCAGGAATATCATGCTCACTTTTCCCCGAGGACTCCTTCCCTGCTTGGGGGTTAGGCAGCAGGAGGAGCCTCAGACTCCGTTGCAGACCCAGTCACTGCATTAGTGCAGGTCTGCACCCACGCACCTCTGGTCAGCGAGCTGGCAGAGGGGAGCTCTGGGCTGCCAGCACTGATTCCCCTGGGGGTCGGGAGACATTTCACATCCTGAGACACACAGGGTCTCAGAAGGGCAAACAGATGGAGTAACGGGCAGCTGTAAAGGGAGTGCAAGAAAATCTGAGCCCCGGGCCCATGTTGGAGGCGTGGGCCAGGGACAGACGTGGAGTGGCATTTCCACCACGAAAGGCCGTGGCCTGAACACGCGTTGGAACTGGGTCCCCCTCTTTACCTGCGCTGCCTCTCTGATCTGAAGGGACAGGAAAGTGATGTCCCCGTCATGCGTCTTTAAGAGTTGCCAGCTTACCTGCTTTGCAGATGACAAAATGCCAATGTTGAGAAAAGGCCATTCCTCCACGGGTGATCTGTGCAGCGTTCACGAGGGCCCCACTCATGTCTGCTCAATCTCCCTCCTAGTTGCTGATGTGCGGCCTTGGCGATGTGGATGTGAACGACTGGAGGCAACATTCTATTTACAAGAATGGCTACTGCCCAAACCACCCTGTCATTCAGTGGTTCTGGAAGGTAAGGCCATGGCTGCCTGGGTGGTGGTCCTGCTCCTCAGCCTCGGTTGGACCCCTGGGGGCAGAAAGCAGCCCTCCCTGCTCTTTTTCCATAACTCTAGTGGAGAGCTGTCCCTGCCTCAGGTTGATCCTTATCAAAGCACTTTGTCCTTCCTTAACCACCTGACTAAAGCAGCTCTCTTTGAGGAACCCACCGAGTAGGATAAGTAGGTACAGGAGACCAAACTGGCCTGCCAAAGTGTGACTAAGAATGGGAGGCTTCTCAGGGCAAAATGTGCTTTGGGGCTGACTTTTCCAAGATGCCGTTTTTGGTTAAAAAATCATTTTCCCCATTTTATTGGTTAATTCCAACAAACATTTTGCTCTTTTCATCCTTCAGTCAGAGATGCAAATGAAATGTGATTTACTGTCTTAGGGCCAGTGTTTGCCTTCTCTTGAGCTTAGGAGAGAAGTGAAATAGAAATGAGTTGAGTCCAAGGGAGAGACCATAAACTGCCTTCTAAAGAACAATTTCAGGGCACCTGGGTGGCTCATTTGGTTAAGCATCTGCCTTCGGCTCAGGTCATGATCCCAGGGTCCTGGGATGGAGCCCTGCATCCAGCTCCCTGCTGAGTGGGGAACCTGCTTCTCCCTCTCCCTCTCTCAAATAAATAAATATTTTTTTAAAAAATAACAATTCCAGGGGGGAAAAGGGCTGACTGCTTACTTCCAAAACTAAGAACTTCTATAACTTGTTTTAAATTCTAAATCTCTATTATAAAGACTGTTTCAAGTGCCAGCAGTAGTGGAGAGAGAGAAAATGTTAAAAGCAGACTCTTCAAAGCCCGGTCCACGGTCTGCTCAGTTCCTGTCCTTGTTCAGATGTGTAGCATGCACAGGGTATTGTAGGGGCCTATCCTGGCCTCTGTTTTTCTTTTAATAAAACGTTCTCTTTAGAGAATTTGTCTACAGTCTGAAATGTCACACCGTAACCCGGGTTTCCCTGGTGTCGGCGCTTCTCGAACACTGGATGTCTGTAACTGGCCCGGGGGCTGCTGGCATGCCTCGCCCCACACACATGAGCTCAGTGCCACCAAAGAGTTCGCTTTGTATTTCATTTCTTTTGACCTATTGGCGGAAGAAGAAAAAGACATTGTGATCCCTCTTATTCTCTGAGATGACACAGGTGGTATTCTGGTGCCCATTAAAAAAAAGACTCCGTTTTCAGTCACCTGTCTCGGTCTGATGCCGCGGCGTTGACGATGGGGTCCCGCGTGTCTGCGTTAGCGTGTGCCAGGTGTCCCACGGCGCTCTAACCACCTTCTGCCCCCGGCCCTAGGCTGTGCTGCTCATGGACGCCGAGAAGCGGATCCGGTTACTGCAGTTTGTCACGGGGACATCCCGAGTACCTATGAACGGCTTCGCCGAACTTTATGGTGAGCGGGGCCCTGTGCGACTCTCCGCTCTCCTCTTGCAACTTGGCAGCCAGGCATCCGCTGTGGCCCAGCGAGCCTCGGCCCCCCAGGCGCGCGTGTCCCCTGCAGGTCCCGTGCGGGATGGGGGGGCGCTTTCGGGTTTGTACAGAGATCAGTTGGTCTTTTCTGTTTTTCTTGTTTTGTATTGTGGTGTATCTTGAAGGACTCCTACCTCCAGGAAACCGAATTGCTCCGTGCTTACTGTAGAGATGTTAGAGAATCACTCTTTCTGCTCTACATAGTAAAAGTCAAGCTTCTTTCCTCCCCCCGAAAGGAGCTTTATGTGTAAGCTTGCGGGGTTCGGCAGCGACGCTGTACCTGTCTGCACCCCTGCGTGCTCTTTGACGTGGTGCGCCTGCAATCCGAAGTGATGCGGGGTCCGTGCCCCCTGAGGCTGTGCGGGCCTCTTGCTTCTTCCCCAGCAGATCTTCACTACTGTCTGGGAGCCAGGGAGGGGGTCTCCGGCGCCCCCTGGGCACGCCTGCCCACCTTCTTCCCTTTCCCTGAAGCCCCACCTTGGCTTTGTTGTCCGCCTGCCTCGACAGTGCTTGGCATTTATTTATTTCTCTGTCTTTGTCTAGGTTCCAATGGTCCTCAGCTGTTTACAATAGAGCAATGGGGGAGTCCTGAAAAACTGCCCAGAGCTCACACATGGTGAGTGTCAGAAACACACAGTTGTCCACAAAAAGGGTTTTAAATACTTAGCCGGGGCTGATGCTGGGCTGGAGGTCACAGAAGGCTATGTTGCCTGCCCACGAAGAGCAAAGTACAAGGTGCAAGTGATGGCGATGAAATATAAGTTGTAATGCTGATAAAACTCAAACCAGGGTCTGCATGGACCCGGTGTGTTTGTCTCATAAAGGCTTAAACCACCCCCCCATGCTGTGGGGGGAGTTCCTCCTCGAAACCCCATCATTCCTAGAAGCAGAGATTCCACTGTGTATTCACTCGACATGGAAATGACTGTTCTCAAACTCTGTAGACAGATTGGATTTTTACTCCAACCTTAAGTTGGTTTTTATCCCCAGAACTTGGGATAAAACTCCCTGGAGAAACTTTGTTTTAAAAGATCTCTTATGGGGGCCCCTGGCTGGTTAGTTTGTTCAGCGTCGGACTCTTGATTTCGGCTTGGGTCATGATCGCACGGTCGTGGGATCGAGCCCCGCATCAGGCTGCACACTCAGCAGGGAGTCTGCTTGTCCATCTCCCTCTGCTCCTCCTCTTTCTCTCTTTCTCTCTCTCTCAAACGAGTAAATACAAAAAATATTTTTAAAAAAAAATAAAAGGCAAAAATAAAATAAAAGGCCTCTCATGGCCATCAATAACCCATACATCTCTGGAGTTCAGCAACAGTACGACTGGATGGAGGAGCATGAGAGGTGTGACACAGGCCCCGTCCCCCGGGGTCAGCGGCAGAGACAGGTGTGGAGCAAGGCAGCCCTCAGGCCTCCAGGATGCAGGGCAGGAGGAGGGGCCTCCTGTGTCTCTGAGGAGTCCCCTAAACCCAGCAGCTCTTGGGGGAGCTCTGAATGATCCAAGCGCCTGTGTGCCTTGGGTTGGTTTCCCCCCACAGGCTTTTATTTCTTGCTCTTAGAAGCAGGTGGAGGTGGGCCGTCTGGAAAATGGTGAGCCTACGGTCCTCCTCCTCCTCACCTCACTGCTAGAGAGCCCACTCTGGGCTGCACAATGCAACCGAACACTCGTCGTGGGAAACGCCTCCCCACCCTCACAGTACCTAGGAGAGAATTATCATGAAACTGTGTTTGTGGAAAATTGGCTGTGGGAGGTTCTTTTGATTCCCTCGCCTTGCCGGAGAGGAAGCATTCCCCGTTTATACCATTCACAGGACTCTGAATGGCAGGAATATGGTCCTTGCCCATCCGACCCTTGAAAGCAAGCTGACCCCAGCTAAAAGTGGCGGATCTCCCAAGCGGCGATTGCCGTCGTTCTCTGCCTTTCTTCTAGAGGGAGAATGTGTTGCTAGTTTGGAGCTTTTATTCCAAACAGTATCTGAGTCAAGTGTCATTTTCTGGGTTATGATAGTCTTCGTTTGGGGGGCAGTCGGTACGGAGCCAGGCCCCGGGCCTGCTGGGATTGATGCACAGCTCCCAAACTCAAGGTCTCGTCATGAGAAGGCAGAGTGAGAGCTGACTGGTTGGGCCCAGCTGTCTTCTGCGGGCCAGGCATGATCAAATCTCTCTGGTGGCCTCAGGGCGCGCTGGTGTTCTTTCCCCTCAGCAGCGGGGAAGCCTGCCCTGTGATCACGCAGCTCTCAGATTCCCAAAGCGCAGGATTGGGACTCAGCTCTGCCAGAACCAGAATCTACACGCTAACCCTGCACCGAGATCTGCTGCCTCGGTTGATACAGTTCACTTGGGAGGCTCTTTGAGGAGAACCAAGCAATTGAGTGTCCAGCCCATGTCCCTCTGTGCCCCTATGGACAGATGTCTTACTGTTGAACTTCTGTTCTCAAGTCCACGTGCTTGGGTCACAACTAAAACCTGGTGCTGCCCAGATACGGCCTCTGAATTCAGTGGTTCTCAACGTCGGCTGCACATTGGAACCTCCTAGAAAGGTTTTTGTTTTTTTTTTTAAATACGGATGCCAGGGTCCTGCCCCCAGAGATGTGGACTTCGTGGGTGTGGTGTGTAGCCTGAGCTTTGGGATTTTCAGAACTCCCCAGGTGGCTCTGGCACAGACAGCTGGAGTTGAAGATCCCTGCCCTTCCCTAGGACGAAGGTCTGCCCACGGGAGGAAAGCAGCCCCGGGGGCTCTTACCGGAGCCTCTGTGCTTCTCTGTGAGTCACAGCGTCTTCCTGCCAGTGCTCCCCACAGATGGCTGCCGCCCGCTGAGCAAGGGCGCTGGGCGCGGGCTGGCAGGGGCCACCCGTCCTCCCGGCCCGGCCCCGGCCTGTGCTGTCCAAAAGGAACAGAGCTTTGCTGGCTGCTCACAGCAACAGGGCCACCACCGAACTTCAGCTGGAGATAGGCCTGATTTCTTCCATGTTTTATGAAAAGATAAAATTGGCAGTTAAGCTTCAGAATACAAACCTGCCTTAGCAGGAGAGCGAGAGCTAGCGTACTTTCCATAAACCTCACAGAGGTGATTTTCGAGTGTCTGAGGTGGAAAGGGCTTCATCTCACTGTTTAGCCAAGATCAGTCCTTGGATATTTAAAATTACACTTTACAAAGAATCACAGAGCCGCCTGCTCTTTGGACGAGACTAAAAATGACCTCCCGAGGCCTGCACTTCGTCCACGTGAGGAAGTGAAGCCCATGGAGACTACGGAGGCCACTCGGCTGGCTAATGCCAGGCCCGAGCCAGACCCCTGCCCCCCAACTCATTCACACTTGGCAAGCACTTGCTGTGGTCCACGCAGGGTCCTAAGCACTTGATGTGCTTGAACTCCTACGATCATCATGGTGATTCTTAGCAGAGGGTCATAGACAAGGGGAAGATGGTCACAGATCCTGGAGAAGGCACCACCAGGCCCCCTAGGGATCCCCGGCCCTGGACTATGAAGGACCAGCTGCAGTTGACACGAAAGCCACCTTCTGTGACAGGCTCCCGTTAAGTGCAGTCTGCAAAAGTGAGGTTCTTTTTCACGTTTGAGAGCATCAAGGAACTGAAAACCCTTTTAGACGTCGCCTTCAGGGTTCCTGGGTTCCCGAGAAATGTGGGGACTTGTTCTGTTCATATTTGGAATCACAGGTGACTATCTGGAAGTTACTAATCCGGAAAAGCGCTTGGCGTGGGATCTAGTGTAGAATAAGTGAGAGCATTCCAAATAGACTCAACCTTGGTTCATCCCAAACATGTAAGTGCTTGGTGTTCGAGGGTCTGGAACTCGGCACGCACGTCAGGGACCTCCCCTCGGGCCTCCCTCCCCCCCGCAGCTGGGCCTTTCCCGGCCCCACATCTAGCTGCAGTAGAGAGGTTTTGTGGCCTATCAGAAAATTCTCATCTCTCGTCCGTAGGTTATATAACCTCTTCGGCGTGGACAGTTTCATTGCTGGTATTTATTTTTGATGACTCGAAATTGTTGCTGAAGACTTGCACATCCTCTTGCTCAAATACCAAATGCCTGCTTAGCCCGCCCCTCCCCCAACCAGGAACGTCATGACCACAGGGTAACAAGGATGGCCTTTGACCTGTACTTTCTGTTGCTTCTGCAGCTTTAATCGCCTTGACTTACCTCCATATGAGACCTTTGAAGATTTACGAGAGAAGCTTCTCATGGCCGTGGAAAACGCTCAAGGATTTGAGGGGGTGGATTAATCGCTCCCCGCCCGGCCTCGGGGTGGTTGGTCGTCCAGCAAGTCCTGCTTGCACTTTTGCATTTGCCTAACAACAGACTTTGCAGAGACCAGGTGGAAAGAGGAGCCGCAGGTGTGGCTCCTGGAGCCGAGCCTTCTCGAGCCTTCGCCCACGACTTGCCCAGGTTCAGACGTGGGAGCCCAGTCCCAGGTCGAGTTCCTGCATTTTCCACCACGAATTATCAACTGGTTGATGTGTACACTAATTACATTTCAGGAGGACTTAATTCTATTTATGTTGTGCCTCTGTAGGCAAAGCCCTTAATAAATATTTTACATACTTTATAATGACAATGAATGGAATTAATCATCTACAGGTATAGTATTACAACTCATGTTTACTTTTTAAAATGATTTAGATCGATTTTCAGATTTTATTTCATTACAATTAAAGATGTCTCGTGTACTTGGAAAAGTGAGCATATTTTTTTTGTATTTGAATTTCATACCAGGTTTAATGTCAGTGACTTTTTTTTTTATTTTGGAAGTACTTTGAGCACCCTCCCCACTCCCTACTTCATTAGAATTGGAAGACTGATTTTTGTCCAAAAACCTTCTACAAACAAGTACTTTGAGAGCATTTAAACTATAACATTAGGCATAATGGTAATTTTCTCCATACTCAAAATGCAAACAAACTGGATATTACTTTTTTTTTTGTACAAATTTAGCATATAGCTGCAGGCTGAGAGAATTGTAACATAGCATGACAAATTCGGTGTTGACTTGAAGGACTCACACCATTATTCCTTAGAAGTAATTACGTGTGCCAGAACACCTTTGGGACAGGGTTGGACTATACTTTCTCAGAAGAGAAATTACCTACCCCTCCCTGATGCTGTACAGTCCTTCTCTTCTCACCTTTTCTTCTTTGCTGTTCGTAGTGGAAACATTTGAATGAACCTTGGCACCGCTTGATTTGAAACTGTGGAAACCAGAGATCTGTTTCATGTCTTATTTGTATGCGTTGGCTAATGGTCGCTAAATAACCAGTTTTTTGTCCTAACTGCACCAATTCTGAAGGCACTTTATGTACGACATGGAGGTCCTATCTGGTTTTGTTGATGTTTTGTTTTTTTTACCGTAGACATTCAATGTGATGATTATTTCTTCTCCCTGCACACATCTTTCCGGTGCAATATCTATCAGTTTTGACTCTGGCTGCTGGTGTATAAAACCCGGCTGTAAAGCTGAGCCTACAGACCCCGTCCTCACCCATTGTTCTGTGATTGCGGGGCAACTACCAAGATTCATTGAATGCACACTTCGTCTAACCGGGTTTTGTCCCCTGGGACATGTTGCATGCTTCGCCACTGTGTATTGCCTGAGTGGTGTCCGTTCTGTGCTGGACTGAAAAGTGAGCGGGAACTTGGACTTGACCCCCGCGGTCGTTTGGGCCGTTGGGCTGGCCGTGGCGGGGATGGAGGGTTCCACGCGCTTGGATACTTTGCCACTTGTGAGTGTGTTGGTCGCAGAATTCCGTGGTGTTTTGAGAGAAAGCCTGAGGGCAGCCTGGGAGTTCAGCAGCCCTGCTGTCCTTTTAACCTGTGTTGTCCTAAACCCTGTCGTGACAGGGGGCTGTAGAGATTCGATCTCTTGCTGGTGATAAGACAGAAAATCGTGGTTTTGGGGCCTCCCCGTTGGTTATGTAAGAAGGACCTTTTGGTGTAAGAAATTCATTGTTACCCAGCTCTGGGTGGCTTGTGAAAAACCATGAATGTTCGTGGTTATAAGTGAGCCGTCTTAAGAGGTGCAAAGGTCGGAGGTGTCTGAGAGAAGGTGGACTTCTACAGAGGTGAGGATTGGCTCCCTTCTCCTATTGATTTACAAATATCCAATAGTGATCAGAGAACTTAGAGGTTGAATAATTGGAGAAAAACGCAATGCTCAGTATTTTTCTCTATTTGTGGGATTTTTTTTCTCCCTTCAGTCAATATATAACAAATGTCTCATGGCAAAAACCCCCATCATGTGGCCCCTCCTGGTCCAGAGGGCTTTCTTTCTAGGACTCACACCAAAGCCAATGCCTGGACGGATTCTCAAGAGTGATCATGTCCTTACAGGGGAGAAAGCCCACGATTCTAGTTGAAGAACTGGGATTCTGTCATTTTGTAAACCGTATATTCAAAAAATCAGAATATTCTGCGTAATTGCAAACTAGGCAGTGTTAAAAATATGAAAGAAAAATCCATCCTAAGATCATTTCCGTGCCAGGAGCAGATGGGAATTGTCAAACTCTACCCCTATGAATACTTGAAAGACCGTAATTGTGACTGACCGTCCGGTGCATCTACCACTAAATGCTGGGTTCAGTGACAGCCGAACGGTGCTGGGTTTGGGGTTTGTTTTTTGTTTGGCTTTTGATCGACATCAGATTCCCTCATCTCAGCAATTCTCAGTGTTTCACTCTTTGTCTAAAATAATCCTAGATCTTGTTTTCTCTAAATGCTGACAACCACTCTCCGGCATCTTCACGACAGAGTCCCAGGGACTGCTGGTCGTTCCCGTCAGCAGGCCCCAGGGAGGGTGAGGGCCAGGACTGGCTGCCTCCTCTAGTCACCCTCCCCTCTGGCGCTTCTCCTAAGTCCAGGGGCTCTGTACCTTCTGTTCCCTTAGAAATTACCTGGATCTGGCTTTTTTTAGTTGTCTGAAGAAAGTAACAGTTACTGTGGATCATTTTGCCACGAGGTTAGGAAGCTAGTTGCAGAGTTTAACAACTGCATTGTGGACATGAGTTACGACGCCTGCCTGTAGTCCAGGGTTCTCAGTCCCTGTCCCTTGTTGGCCTGCAGGCGAATTTGGAAAGTCTGGATTAGCTTCAGATGGTGTGCTGCGTTTCAGCCGGCTGCCTCTGGAATGGGAAACCATGAGGCATTTGTCTGTTTTAAAGTTGTATTCAGCTTTGAAACATTTTCCGTTACGTACTTCTCTATAGCCAGTCCTGAACCAAATCATAAGAACGTAAGATGCTTCTTTGATTTTTGTTTACAAGGCCCTTTGGTCGAACATCGGATTTGCCCTGTGGTCGGACGGCAAATGCTCTGAAGTGACGGACACGGGTTATTCCTCCCACGTGAAGATGCAGCGACAGATTCTGAGAAATGGTTGGCAAAATATTTGAACCACTTTCTACATCTCACAGTGTTAAATAGACAACATGTACCGTGGCTGTTCGATCTTGCCAGATCCAGACTGGCTCTCTTGAAAGCCAAGTTCACATGCAGCAAATTACTAATTGTTGTAACAGTTAACTAATTGTTTAACACTTGACTCTAGCATTTTCCTAAGTCTTGTGTCTCACCTCTGAACTTTTAAAATCTATAGAGAGCGTAGGTTAATCAGTTCTCGAGCCCCCTCCCTGCTGTGCTAGCCACCCTCTTCTTTTCCTCTTTCCTCTGCACCGCCCCCCCCCCCTTCTTGACGGGGAGAGGGCGCTTACTGTCTGGTGTCGTTTCCTGCCTTGTCAGTAGGGGGCGCTGCCGCGCAGGGTGACTGCCTGGTCTGCTCCCTTC
Source organism: Leptonychotes weddellii (assembly GCF_054177405.1). NCBI lineage: Eukaryota > Metazoa > Chordata > Mammalia > Carnivora > Phocidae > Leptonychotes > Leptonychotes weddellii. The sequence continues at coordinate 15,577,395 of NC_138381.1, read as the reverse complement.
CTGGCCCCCAGGAAATCGAGCACTACCTCTTGTCTCCTTCAGGCTTTGGGGTACATCCTGAGAAGTCACGTCAAAACTGCCAATTTCAGGTCTGAGATGCGTTTTTAAAAAATCCTTATAAACTCCACTTTGTACTTTAGATTTTAAAACTGGGAAGACAATGTGATACACTTTGGACCACTTTTGAATTTCTCTAAGCCTTAATGAACAGTGTGTATACACTGGCTTACGCACACCCCCACCCCAGAGCGTTTTCAGTGTCAGAAACGATGCTGTGTGTAGCATTAGGACGTGAGCTCGCGTAATGTTTTATTTCAGAAAAGGATAGCTTTCTGTCTTTATAGAATGTTCCCAGAAAACTTCTCATTAGACATCTATCCTTGGTGAAAGGGGTTGTGCACAGAGCAACGCATGTTGAAAATGCATGCTTTCTTGTTCGTTGGGCTTATGTTTCTAAGGAGTATCAGTAGGAATCTAACCGCATTGGCTACAGACCTCTGTGTCCTGCATCTCAGCCTCGTGTCAGAGCATTGAAAGCCTTTCTGATGACCGTAACCCTGTGTCCGCAGACATCTGTGTTCCTAGATAAGCCAGTTTGCCCTTTCACTCAGACTGATTCCACCTAGATGGTCACGGTGTTTCCTTCATGTTAACTTCACGTAACTTTGTTTTTCCTTTGCTACTACTTATGTGAGATGTATATACATATATACGTACGTACGTACGTACGTATGCTGTCCAAATATATATGTATATATTTGTATAGCATTTTTACACCTTTCGAGTAATCTGGTTTCAAAAGGGAGTGAGAGCTTAGTCCTTCTACAGTTTCCTCCAAGCTGTGTCCTGAGATGGCTGACCCTCAGAGCCTGAGAGGGACCCCAGGAAAATGATGCTAATGTGTTGGCATTCCGTAATTCAGGATCTTTTACCAAATGAAACATGAAAAAAACAGTGACTTTTAAGGTGAAAAGGGTTTCAAGCATTCCAAATGAATTCTCAATGTTTCATAACTTTTTATTATAAACCCCCCCACCTCCTAATAAATACAAAGCCAAGTACTATTTGATACGGTGATTACAAACCAAACTACTTTGAAATTTTTTAAACACAACTTCTGGATAACGCTCCTTTTCACAATCAGAATGGCTTTAAAATATGGTTGAATTTGATACACACAGGAAAAGTTTTGTTTAAGAACAAATCCTTTTTTGCTTTTCATTTTTCTTGAGAGATCTAAAGAGAAATTGTAGATTGTTTTCCTGACAGCGAAAAAGTAATGTGACAAATGAAGTCGTTGTAAAGAAGTGATACAACTTGTCAAATATTTAATAAAGAATTATGGAAGCTGGAACGTTTTCTACATCGAGTATTATGGGTTGTCTGATTTCAAGCTTCTCGGTTAATGCGTTGTCTTAATTGTTCCGGGGGATTTAAATGCTTGCAGACGTAGAGCACTCATTTCCTTAATACCCCTCAGAGCCCCACACCTTCACGGCGCCATTGGAGTCTGCCCGAAACACAAGGCTCACACTCACTGGGATGCACATCTGTTCTTAGCCATCTGTCATCTTGTTATTCAGCTTGGGAATTAATGACTTTATATAATACTCGCTTAACTCAAAGGAGTCCATCCCTAGAAAGGCTGGCCTCACTTCTGGTTTTTAACCCACCAACCCTCAATTTAATGTGAGTTAAAGAGCCCGTCATACAGTGATCCGAAGGGGTACGTGCACCCCAATGTTTATAGCAGCAATGTCCACAATAGCCAAACTATGGAAAGAGCCTAGATGTCCATCAACAGATGAATGGATAAAGAAGATGTGGTATATATATACAATGGAATATTATGCAGCCATCAAAAGGAATGAGATCTTGCCATTTGCAACGACATGGATGGAACTGGAGGGTATTATGCTAAGTGAAATAAGTCAATCAGAGAAAGACAAGTATCATATGATCTCACTGATAGGAGGAATTTGAGGAACAGACAGAGGATCATAGGGGAAGGGAGGGAAAAATGAAGAAACCAGAGGGGGGAGACAAACCATAAGAGACTGTTAATCTCAGGAAACAAACTGAGGGTTGCTGGAGTGGTGGGGGGTGGGAGGGATGGGGTGGCTGGGTGATAGACACTGGGGAGGGTATGTGCTATGGTGAGCGCTGTGAATTGTGTAAGACTGACGAATCACAGACCTGTACCCCTGAAACAAACAATACATCATGTTAATTAAAAAAAAAAGTTGGTCATGAAGCCCAAAGAGGTTCTCAGAAGAACGATGCTGTCAAAATCCAGATCTTGCATCAATTCCCTGCAATTTTAACAACTGTAGCCGCCTCAAAAATGTTTCCTCTTCAGTACGAAGCCTCCTCTTAATGGCCTTGCCCTGTCCCATCAAGGACAGCCCCTCAGGGACTGCCAGGAGGTGACGTCCCTGCCGGGCGTGATTGAGTCCTTTTGCAGTTAGCAATAGATGGCGTCTTGCTGGGAAGGTGGTGTGAGCAGCGTGTGAGGTGCTGGCGGGAGGAGCGGCTCCAAACTTGTGTATGTTCTTTCTGAGAGAAGAAGCCAAGTGGTGGAATAAACAGAGGAATAAATCACCCTGTATTGGCTACACAGTGGCTAGGTTAGGAAGCTCGTCATCTGCTCTGAAGACCGTGAGTGAGCCGAGCACCTCGGGCAGGCCAAAGCCCCCAGTCAGACGGCGGCGCCCAGCGTGGGGATCCAAGCTTATTCCCACGGTTTGCTTCTGAGGAGCCATGGTCAAAGGGCCCCAGGACGTGAACACAAAAGCCACTGGCATATGGGGATTATCATAAGAATAAAAAAAAAATTGTATGTAAAAAAAAAAAAAAAAAAAAAAGCCACTGGCAGACCCCTCACCTAGGAGAGAACACTTCTCGAAAAGGACGGTAGGTTCCCAGAGAACTCAGGCTGAGGACTCTCCGTGGGTCTTTAGGGGACTTGAATTGGACAGGAAAACAAATAGATGGTGCGTTGACTTAAGACCCAGTACAGGCCCCCTTCATGAGTAGATGGCGGGAGGCTGTCACGACCTGGGGGTGCCCACAGGTGGGGACTGAGTGAGAAGGAAGGTTCCCTCTGTGGAAAAAGGTGAACACCCCCCCGCCCCCGTCACAGTCCTGGGAGTGGGGGGAGGGGAGACTGCAGTTAGGAAGTCTTGGTTTGCTTAGCACAAGTGACTCCATTTTGGACCCGCTGTCTCCTTTTTAATGGAGGTAAAATTCACATACAAGAAGTAAATCTTAAGTGTACATTCATGGAGTTTTGACAAATGCCTGCACCCATGTAACCCAAATTCCCACTGCCCCAGAAAGTTCTTTTGTGTCTCCTCCGGGCCCATCTCCACTCTGGTGCCCTCCCCCCACCCCCCAGCAACTACTGTTCTGAATTTTTTTTGCACCATAGATTAGTTTAGCCTGTTTTTGGGTTTCACAGAAATGGAACCATGAGATTAGTTACAGTGACTTTTTAAATTCTAGCTGGTGACTACACTGCCCTGGAGCCATGAAACCCATTAAGTCAATGGGTGAGAAGCCGCGAGTCATCACAAATGAAAAAGATGATCGTCTAATACCCAAATAGTATCCCCCATTTCATATATAACGTGAAAATCTCCACTTTTCAAATACACACAATCACCTTGTAGGAAGTTTAAGCCTGTTGTTTACATACAGCGATCATCTTGAACTTACAGGTTGAAATCCAGACATGTTTTGCTATAGTCCATCACCAATGCCTCGAGATGGAGAGGGTGGCCTGGATCATGCCCCAGTTCCCGGGCCCCCTTCTTCACGAATGCATCCTGAGGAGGGAAGAAAGCAAGGGTTTATCAGGGCAAGTTAATGCTGTAACAAGGAAGCCCAAGTGGTGACTTAATATGATAAAGGTTTATTCCTCATGGGTCTGTGTAGGTTCAAGATGACACTGCTCCAGGAGTCCCTCAGGAACCCAGGCACCCTCCCTCACCGCTCCACCATCCCCTGGGCCAGGGACCTCTGCAGTCCACAGGCAGAGACTGAAGGGAACCTGTGGAGAACGGAAGGACGGCCAGGTCAGGACACCCCCCTCAAAAGCCAGCCTGTCCTCGGGAACAGCCCCCACCCTAGGCCCTCAAAGGAAGCCACACTGCCTCTCCGCCTGTCGAAGGAGAGAGCTCTCTCCACCCTCAGAAGCAAAGGCATATTTTCCAGATACCTTCCAGGGCAACACAAACATCCCTTTGGCCAACAGAGCCGAAGGACCAGAAAGGACCAGAGACTGAGGGCTGGTGTCTCTGCCCCCAAGAGGTATTCGATGGAGCACCAGGATGTTGTTATAGTTTTTAAAGAGTTTCTGTTTGATAAAGGATTTTAGATATTAACGTATAACATATTTAATATTACTTGTGGCAGAAAGTTTGGGTTTGGGATTGGTCTTTCCAGTCCTAGTTACTTAGCTCTCTTACAAATTCTAAGGACTCCTCCGCCAGTAGGGGCTTCCCACTCTCTCCCCCACCCTCCCCCTCCTCCCCCACCCTCCCCACCCTCTCTTGCCTTCTTTGCTGTCTATATTGACTTAGAAGATCCTTGCTTGTTCATCAGTTGGGATTATCACGGGGACATGCCCTCCCCAATGTAATGAGTTTTTAAACAAAATTCAGGCCTTTGAACCCTGGACTCCAGTTAAAAAGTAACAGGCTGGCAACTGGATCAATGAGAGACAAATATTAGCTGTGGAGGCTGGAGAGCCACGGCATTGGGAAATATCCACTGCTGGTGACATGGAAAGAGCAGTGGTCATACCCGTCTTGAGGGTCTGGGAAATCCAAGGGCCCCAAGGACCTTGGGCCAGTCATTTTCTTGCTCTACGAGGTGAACACTGAAGCCACCAGCCCTTAAGTTACCTTCCAGAACTTCCTTTAGTCAGGACGCCTGCAGAATCCTCCTGAAGGGTGTGTCCTCTTTATTTGTCTCCCCTTCCCAGCCAACCTGCACTCCTGTTAGGCTGCCTCCAGCAAAGCTCCGAGCACCTCACTCTGCTACATGCGAAATTTCCACCAGTCCCCATTGTACTCCTGCCTGGCGCTCAGGCCATGTGGGGTGTTTGGGCAATAGGACAGCGGTCTCTGTGTGGCCACTTCTAGCCCTTCGCCAGTCTTCATCCTTCCCTCGTTGTGAGGTGTTCAATGCTACAACCCTTGCTTCTTTCTTGAAATGCTCTTTGGTTTCCATGATGTTTCACCTTCCGGATTGTTCTCTCCCTCCCCAGCTACTCCTGCTAGTTTTTCTCCTCCCCTATATGATGTTCCCCCATAATTTGCTCTTGGTTCTCTCTCTCTCCCCCCACCACCCCATCCACCTCCTTCTCCTCTTCCTCCTCCTCTTTTTGTGGCTTAAAGTCGTCACCTCTGTGTGGGCAATTGCAAATCTACCTCTTACCCCCTCCCAGAGGCCTCGACTCTCCTAGCCAAAATCTCAACACATCCCAATCTAAACTCACACCACTCTCAAACTTCTTCTCCCTTCTTTCTAAATTTCTGGGAATTGTACCCTGGTTTCTTCCAGGCATCCACACTGGAACTTCATCTTTGTGCTTCCATATGGCTTTGCTCCCCAAGTCCAAAGAGGGACAAAGTCCAGTTTTCCATTCGTTCAGCAAACATGCACTGAGCAGCTACCATGTACCACGTACTTGGAGGGGCTAAGAATACAGCAATTACAAATGATTAGCAAGGCAAAAATCCTTTCCATGAGGAAATATCTATTCTAATGGAGGCAAACAAATAGGAAACATATACATAAATAAAATGTATGTTACATTAAATGTTGATGAAGCCACGAATGGAAAGCAAGCAGGGGAAGGATTAAGGCAGCGTGGGAGGGTCCACATCTAGACGGGGTGGGTCAAGGTGAAGACCTCACGGGGCTGAGAGAATGAGCTCTGTGGCTACGTGGGGAAGCACACAGGGAGATGGAGTAACAGAAACACAAAGGCTCTAAGCAGGATTGGGGAATAAGGTCGAAGCCCTTTTGAATATGCTAACGTGAGACGCCTGTTAGACATCCAAGTGAAGAGGGCAAGTAGAAAGTTGAACACAGAAGTTCAGGGAGAGGTCCAGGCTGGAGATATCAGTGTAAGTGCCATCAGCATGTCGATGGCATTTAAAGCTCCTAGACTGAAAAGGAGGGTCCCAGGATCATAAGATGAGACTATCAGGATTGGAGTGGCCCAGAAAGCTGGGGGCAGGGAGGGTGGAAACCGGGAGCCAGGGCGGTCCCAGAAACAGGAGAGGAGAGCTTATTTTTGAAGGCGGGGAGACCATGGGTGTCAGTTACAGACAGTCCCAACTGTTCAACTGCATGATCTTTCAACCTTTCAATGGTGCAAAAGGGATATGCGTTCAGTAGAAACCCTACTTGGCAATTGGCATGTGGATCCTGCCGGGGACCAGTGACATGCGGTGGGACCCTCTCCCGTGATGCTGGGCAGGGGGACAGCGACCCGGCTCCCCGTCAGCCAGCGAGCATGACATGGGGGTCAACGACCGACCCACCGCCAACCATCTGCCCCCCACGGGGTGAGGGAGTCAGCTCCGTACAGGAGACGTCAGCCCCTGACTGTCAATCAGGCTGCGTGTGCGAGGATTGTGCCCAAGTGCAGGCTCAGGTCGGTGTTCGGAGTGCGGGTAAGGGAGGCCCGGCCAAGCTCCGATGGTCCGTAGCTTAGTGCAGTAAGTGGGTTTTTGACTTAATGATAACCTCAACTCCTGCTGGGTTTATCAGGATGTAACCCATCGTGAGTAGAGGCAGATCTGTACTGCAGTTGGTCTGCAAGTTGAGGACTGAGGCATGACCACTGGGACTGGCCCGGAGGGTGACACTGGTTGATCTTGGCGGCGGGGGGGGGAGGTGGCACTCACGGAGAAGGGGGAGGGGCAGAGGACAGCAGGAACACGCTGACCAGCTCAGGATCTGCAGCCCCACCTCCACCTGACTAGCCTCAGAAACGTCCGTCCCAGTTATGACAGTAACCTCCTGACAGTGCACCCCCTTTCCTCCTCGCCCCATTCCCAATCCAGTGCACACACAGCCCAGCTCTACTCACCACTGTCCCCTGCAGAAATCCTTCAATGGCTGCCAGTGGCCACTGGTGACGATCTCAACTCCTTAGCTAAGCACTCCAAGCCACGGTCAGGCTTCAGACTCACTTCCACTTCCTGCCCCTATATTCACCTTCCCATAGACCATCTGCCCACACACCTCATGCTTTCCTCCCATCTTGCCTTTGTTCACCCTGTTCTCTCTACTAGAAGAGACCTTCCCACACATCCGACTCTAGTCAAAATTCAGAGTCCATCTCTGATGTCACCTCACCACTCAAAGCCCTTCCTGGTGCCCCCAGCACGTGAAAGTTCCGCCCCTCCTCTGAACGTGTGGCATTTGGCCCCTTTCTGCCTCTTGTCGTGGTGTTTGTGTACTGGGCCCCTTCCTACGCATCACCATAAGCCACCTGATGGCACAGGGCTTCATCCATGCCCGCCACACCCTGGATGCTCGAGAAAGCTGGTCTAAAAGGAACTGGACGGGTCTGGGGAATGGGGTGAAGCTGCTGGTTACAGTGAACTTGGAGGTTGTCTGTGGATTTCAGTTTCGAGAATCCTCAGTTTCCTGCCTCTGTCCACTCCTGAATAATAACCAAACATTGGCCAGGCTGCTGAGCGCCTTCCACCTTGTGATGCTGAAGAGGGACCCAGTTGTCTGTAAAAAAGGCATTTGGGGTCTCTGGAAAGAGAACAAGAGAGGAAACAAGGAGTCAGCCAAAGACATCGAAACCCAGAAATGGCCTGCTAAGTAAGAGAGTCACACGGCCTTGGCACGAGCGAGGGTTTGGTGCTGCCAACTCCCCTTGCTGCCTCAAACAATAGCCAATGAGCAATGCAAGTGTTGCCTTTTTGCTCTGCTTCCCATCCTTTCGGATGTGATCTTCAAGCCTCATAGCATAAGCCACACTTTAGTTCTTGAGAGATGGCGGTCTCCTTGGAGGCCGGTGGGCGTCTCGGCCACACTCGGCTGTCTACGCAGAGGTGCCTGGCAAGTGACTTCTGGTGGCTGCTCAGAGGTGTCCTCTGGGTGCTGACCGAGCTCTCTGCTCGTGACCATAGGCAATTTGGACCAATGTGAGATTTGGGCTTGAATTATCTAATAATTATCCATTTTTCTTTACTTAGAACGTGACTGTTCTCCCTTGTCACAATATATCCCCTGTGGGGTCTTTAACTCGTGTACATTGGGAGCCAGATGGCTCATAACTCTATCCAGGCCTCCACATCCTCCCCTCTTCTAATAACTCGGTTGGGAGCTGCCAACGCGTCTTTCTCACTGTCCTTGCCTCTATTGAGCCTGGAGGGCTGGGTCTGGTGGAGCATCCTCTCCTTTCAATATTGTACAGGGAGAGTTTTATCTTGGGGAAGGAGAAGGAAAAGAGAATCTCAGGAGTGAAGACATCAACTCATCCCCCCATCCCCAATCTTGGAAAGTTCTTTTATTAAAAGACATGCCAATGCCCCAGAAATGCTCCCTCTTTTTCTAAACCCTGCTCAAAAAAATGGATCGTGGAAGAGTCTAGCTGTTCAAAACACAATCTTCCCAGGCCCTGCTCATCCCAACGTGGGGACAGCCTACCCAGTTGCAGTCCTGGCCCCAAGGAGGAAGAAACAAAGAGCCACACGAAATTAGTTTTATAGACCCACAAATGTCACAGAGTGGTGGAGAATGTCACAGAGACTAAGAAAGATGGCTATAGTTTCCCTACAAGAAAGCATTCATTCATTCATTCAAGTAATACTAACTGATCATCATTTACAACAAACATTTGCCCTTAAGATTTTCATTTAGAGGCAAGGCAGAAGAGAAAAGCCAATAATCAGAGCAAACGTGCTGCAGATCTGCAACCCAAAACTCCTGGGACCAGCTGTATTTTGGAAGGCAGATTTTTTTTTGTATTTTAGAAAAGCTTGGTATCCTATGCCCCATATAATGTGCTGGTAGAGTCTGGGGCAGCTGCTGTCATCACACCATTAATATTTCTACAACCATTTGAATACCTACACCAAGTGGAATAAATAAAGACTATAAAGAGCCTCATGTCAGTTTAGGTCGGGGTTTTGCCATCAAATGCCCCCAGTGAGATTGCTTTCTTCTTCTTCTTTTGTTTAAAGCTTATTATTTATTTATTTATTTATTTATTTATTTATTTATTTATTTACGTCCTCTCTACACCCAGCGTGTGGCTTGAACTCATGACCCTGAGTTGAAGAGTCACACATTCTTCTGACTGAGCCAGCCAGGTGCCCCAAGATTGCTTTCACATTTATAAAAGCTGAATTTTGGAATGGCACAGAAGGGCTTGTGCCCCTGCCCAGAGATCTGTCAACAAGTCAGGTAAGGAGTTTTTCTTGGAGGAGGTGCTGCTTGAGCTGAAATGTAGATCAACTGCTCAAGAGGAAGAGCTTGGCAGCGCACACCAGACAGCCAACTGCAAAGACTCAGGCAGGCCACGGGGCAGCCAGGGCCAGCCGCAGGGGAAGCAGGGTCCTGCTGGCACAGCCAAGAACCCTTCACCCAACGCCACCCAGAAAGTGGAACCCTGCACACTCCATTTACACTCTTCGCCGGGGGAACCACTAGTTTATTTGAAACACCCCATTTGCCAGGCAGTGTTCTAAGCTGCTTTAGAAATAAGAACGAAGTTAATCCTCCAAACGGCCTTTCTAGCTAAGTGCATTATTATTCCGATTTTTCAGATGGGAAAAGGTGAGGAGAGGGTAAAGAAGATCTCATCCAAGGTCACAGAGCTTGTGAGAGACAGACCAAGACGTCTGGCTCCAGAGTTTGTGCTTTTAACCGGAAAGGAACACTGCCTTTGCTTTGACTCAGGCATCTGTCCCAACCTTCAGTCTCCCTCCACCTGCAGCCACCACAACGCCGAGACTTTGGCTACCCAGAGTCCTGAGGAAGCATCCCTGGGAGTGCAAATCACGCCGTGGTCCCCCCCCCCCCGCCCGTGGGGACTGGACCATGCAGGGTGGGGCTTAGAGAAGGAGGGGAGCTTTGGTCTTTCACCCCTGGGGGCTGACAGCCCCGGAGAGAAGCTGACCAGTTTGCAATCAGCCTTTTGGCCTTGGGGTTCAAAGCCCATGTTGCCCTGCTTTTTATCTGTGTTATTGATTATCTATTTCCAGAGTTTGTTTGAGGAGATGGAGCCAGGAAGCTGCGAGAGGGGGTTGGAGCCAGCTGACTGGATGGTCAAGCTTGGTGAGCAGTTTGCCCTCTTCTTGTGTCAATTCCAAAAGGCAGGGTTTGGAAATAGTCAACAGAGAGCTTTTCTTCATCTGCACATAAACAGCCGTTCACCTGTGTTTGGAGAGAGTTGGGCAACGCTGAAGGGAGTTGGGTCAGGAGAAAAGTCAACTTTGACTTTTAAGTCTCTGAAGCTGGCTTTGGTTTCCATGTTTCTACCAGCACACCTACAGCTCACATCAAAAAAGAAATGCTCCAGGCGTCTGTGTTTCCTCCCCACCCCCATCCACCCACCATGGAATTACCAGGGGCATCAGAGAATGTTCTGGAACACTCTGCCTTCTCCCCTTACGCTGGGTGTCTGTCATCGCTGCACACACCGTCACCAAGCAACCTCTTTTTGATGGCCCCAGAGTTCTTGTTCAAGGACAACTGCTCTCTAGCTTAAGCCAATTCAGAGCTGACTGGAATCACACATGTAGCAATAAAGGTGGCCAAATGCCATCGGTAGGCATAGCAACCATCTACTCGGAGAATTTTTAAAATAGAGAAGGAACATTAGAAATTATTTGCTCCAAACCCCTTGCTTTGCAGAGGAAGAAACTAAGAGTTGAAGGCGGGGTTGGGGGTGGGGGGCATCTTGCCCAAAGTACCCAGTGAGCAAATGGTGGCAATAAATCAGAGCCCACTCACCCAAACCCCAGCTGGTTGGAATTTTCCCACCACACTCTTTGGCCTCTTACTGGTCTTCAAAGCTTTCCAATTCACATTCTCAACCATCCATTCAGCCTTTTATTTATTCTTTCTGGAGTATTTTCTGTGTGCGAAGCGATGGGCTAGAACCTGGGGACGAACCCGTAACAAGATTCATCCCTTCCTTCGAGGGACATAAGAACTCTTCATGGTTCCTCCTTCCTTCCCTCCCCTTCCCTTTAGAAATGGTACTGGGTATGGTGTCACCCCTAATGAGTGGAAACAGAATCTCTGGGCTTGAGGTCCAGGCGTTGGCAGCTTAAAAATCTCCCCAGGTCAATCGAGCTTGAAGGCATAGCTTTGATGAAGTCACGGACCCCAATTCTACTTGATTTGTCTCCTCGGAGCCTCTCTCCTGCTGCAGAGGGGGAAGCGCGTTGTCACATTGTTACTCGCCCTCATCTGTTACCTGTGCAAAAGGAGGCCAACGCAGCCTCCCAGCAAAAGCGTCTGGGGTCTGAGGCCACTAAATAAATAATAAAATAAAATTTAAATGAATAAATAAAAGACTTCGTGCCATACGCAGCTCTAAAGGAAAAGAGACAAATGAGCTGGAAAGGTAGCCGGAGTTTGAAACGTGCAGAGTAGATTCGGCAGGGCCAGTTCTTGGTACTTGATTTTTCCTTAAAGGGAACTGAGCCACAGATCTGTTGAATTGATTTGGTAAGTGTGTGATGTGGTGTCAGAAAGCACCAGGCAGCTTCCTGTAAAATCACTGAGAGGGTTCACGAAAGTCAAAAGTATGAAATAAATTAGCGAAGGAATGGGGTTCTGGTAAGATCCCTGCTCTCCCCCTGAATGCAATCTGTCACTCCAAATGACTCACGCACTGACAAGAAAGACTAAAAATATTCAAGCATGACATTTGCATCTATTAAATAGTCCTTCTGTCGCACATCGTTGGAAATTGGGTTTTCTGAAGGTTACCGGGAATTATCTGCCTCTGCGGCTGGGTGTTTGTGACTTCAAAGTGAACTGCCGCGTGGGAGATGCTGCGGTGGGCTCAGTGGGCCTCAGCACCAAGTCAGCTCCTTTGCTGGTTTATTAGCAGCATCTGTAAGACTCAAGTACTTTTACCACAGTGTTGCCGTTAGCCTGCCCCAGGGGGTGTCGGGGCGGGGGACGTGAGTGCCAGATGACCAGGTGTCCCGCTGTCTGAGCCAGGAGCGGGGCAGCTGCATGCCAAGCTCGGAAAAGCAGCTGGTTTTTCTTTGTTCCTCCTTAAATAGGCATCAGGTTTTCTCCTAGGTGCTTACGGTGAGCCAGGTCTGGCATGTGGCTTCTCGGATGGTGTCACCCAGGACAGATCAGGGAATTCAGAGCCCCTCGTTCTGTAAATCGAGCCTGTCGTGTGTCTGACTCTGGTCTATGCCCAAGCAAAGCCTGGGCCATCGCGGACCATCCCCCTCTGTCGTAAGAGCCACTGAGCAGCACGGGGCAGAGGGACTAGAGCTCAACCTCAAAGGGGACCAACTGTTGGATTTCTGCCCCCAAAGATGCCCCCAAAGGAGGAAGTCCTTAAAAGGACGAGAGCGAGGCAGTTGGAAGAAATGGCCCATCCGGAGGACCTGGGACTCCACTGTTCCCAGCCCTCCTAGACAGAGCACAGACGTCCCCCCCACGTCTCCCCACTGAGCCGGCCAAGTTGAGGTCACCAGCGACGGGGAGCAGTCTGGCTCCAGGGCACATAGCTGTCAGAAGAGTTTGAGTTCTGACAGGACAATGGCCTTTAAGAGGCAGGGGCTGTGTTTGGATTAAGAAAATTCTGGAGATGCACTCTGGAGAATTGACTTGCAGATTGACTCCAGCCAGACACATGGCTGCAGACCGGAGCAGGGAGTTGCGTGGTAGCGTTGTCTGAACTTGCAACAGGTGGACGAACGGATCCAGGGACCTAGTTACACAAATTACGGCTCTCCCTTCCAATGGAACGCATGGGGGCTGGAAGCGGTCCACTGAGCAGTCTCATGGGGTGTAAACATAATGTCTCCCCAAAATCACTGCTTGCAGCTGGCCTGTATATCATCTCCCTTTACTTTCCCTTAAGGCCAGCTTGAGTAGATTTTGCAAATTTCCGTTATGGAAATATGTTCAGTCCTCTGTAAAACTTCAACCCCTCTAATAACTCACAACATTCTATTACTGAGCCAAGGAGAGTAAAGAGTCTCTCTGTGCACTAATATAAAGTGATCTCAAAGATACACTGTGAAATAAAAAAGCAAGGTTCCGAAGAGTAGATATTATGGCCCCGGTGGTTATATATACATATACATGTGTTTGCGGTCATAGTTTATACAAGAAATGACTAACAGTGGTTGTCTTGGGGACGGGCTGTGGGGGTCCCACTTTACTGAAGGCCTCTCCGAATGGTTCAAAGCAGGCGCCCAGTTAGAGGTAAGCAGCTCCCCTAAGCTGGGAAAGTAGAGAGAAAGCCAAATTAAATGGGCCTTTACACCCATTTCGCAAAAGTAAGCAAGGGGATGGTCATCACCAACTCGGGGGATAGCAGAGAAAGGGGGCGCCGGAGCCCGCCTCGGAAACCCAGTGTTCAGATACCAAGTTGGGAGCCGTGCAGCACCCGCCTCTAGAGGACAGGTTACGATGAAAGGTGCTAGCGAGTTAACATCCTCAAAACCAGAGGAGAAGAAGCGCCGATGGAGGAGGGCAGAAGCGGAGAAACGCTTGTATCTAGAACTTCGGGCACAGAGTCCACTGTCACGCTCACGTACCAATCCTTGGCCGTTTATGCTGCCTCATTGCAACATCGCAGCCTCTTTGTGGGGGAGGACACCCGGGGCAGGGAGGGCCGGACTTATGTTATGGAGCTGGTGCGTGGCAGAGCGGGGCGCTGCACTCCGTTTCTTTTCTATCTTCCACACACAGTCGTGGACGTCACGTGGCCTGCGGGGAACTGTGAGCCGCTGGATGCCACGTGAATACAGAGCAGCCCCCACCACGTGCCCTCTCTCCACCTAGCCTCCCACCAACTGCTGCATGCTGCCTTTTAGAATTCCAGTTTTGAGCCATGTTGATATATCAACTCCAAGAAGTGTCAGAAATCTTACCAGATTTGCTCTCTGATCCTTTTCCATTCTGTTTTATTGCTGGAACTATGATCAATTAGCCCATTTTGAAGTGCTAATGGATGACTGGGTCATACTCTCTGCCAACATACTGGAACTTAACCAGGAGCCTTTGGAGACGAAGACTTAGCTGATTTGTCTCTACGACTCCCCAAACCCCAGGCACCCCTCGTCCTTCTCACGGCAACCTCCGTGAGCAACATCCCAGGTGTCCTGCCAGACAAGTAAAGACAGAGCTTACTCTTTTCCCTGTTTTTACTGGAATGGAAGTAGGTTATACACACAGCTGAGTATTCTGGGTTTTTTACTTAATAAAACTTTGAGAGTATTCTAAGAGTTTGGGGTTTGTTTGTTTGTTTGTTTGTTTCATTTGTTTGTTTTTAAATAGGCTCCACACCCAGTGTGGAGCCCAAACCCAGGGCCCAAACCCATGGCCCTGAGATCAAGACCTGAGTCAAGATCAAGAGTCAGATGCTTGGGCGCCTGGGTGGCTCAGATGGTTAAGCGTCTGCCTTCGGCTCGGGTCGTGATCTCAGGGTCCTGGGATCGAGTCCCGCATCGGGTTCCCTGCTCAGTGCAGAGCCTGCTTCTCCCTCTCCCTCTGCCACTCCCTCTGCTTGTGCTCTTCTGTCTATCTCTCTGTCAAATAAATAAATAAAATCTTAAAAAAAAAAAAAAAAGTCAGATGCTTAACTGAGCCACCCAGGCACCCTGTGAGCTAAGAGTTTTTAAAGAACAATAGATCTTTGATGGGACGCCTGGGTGGCTCAGTCCTTAAGCATCTGCCTTTGGCTCAGGTCATGATCCCAGGGTCCTGGGGTCGAGCCCCGCATCGGGCTCCCTGCTGGGCCGGGAAGCCTTCTCCCTCTCCCACCGCCCCCCACTTGTGTTCCCCCTCTTCCTGTCTCTCTCTCTGTCAAATAAATCTTTTTTAAAAAACAAAAACAGTAGATCTTTGAGATTGATTCATAGGTTTGTTTAAAAAAAAGAAAAAAGAAAACCCAACACATTTCACATTATTTTAATGGCTCCAGAATATTTCTATGAATATACCTTATGTTATTTGACCAGTGCCTTTCTAATAGATATTTGGTATGTTTTTAATCTTTTGCTATATGAGCAGTACTGCAATTTTGCACATATCTGTAGGAGAAATTCCTAAAAGTGGAATTGTGTGTCAAAAGATATGGTCATTTGTAATTCTGATAATTTGCTTTGCAATCTGTACCGATCTCTATGCTCATCAGCAGTAGATGAGGGTGCCCGTTCCCATACCCTTGCCAACACTGTGGAGAGCTTGTAGACTTCTACAGTGGACAAGAGGCAAGAGGGTCACCAGCGTGGGATGGTTAGGCTCCGTGTGGTGTCCCGTGGCAGCTTCTGGTGCTTGAAGAGAAGCTTAAAGGCACTGGGGGTTGCCCAGGAGAAGAAACCTGGCTGCCACAAGAGACATTAGAAGCCGTGAAACCAGTTCTACCCACCTCTCAGTCCTGTCAGGGCGAAGACAACAGAAAGGCTCCGTGGTCCCCAATCACGTTGAGGTTGGTGCCAAGATACATGTTTGCATCGTGTTGAGGGGAAGTAAAATCCAGGCCTGTGAAGGAATCGCAAGTGCTCAAAGGTGATTGCCCAGGTTTGCTGATCTCCATGCATAGGTAGCTTCTTGACTGTCTAGCATACAGCGCATGAGGGGCCAGGAATAGTTAGTTCTCTCTCTACCAGCAGGGGTCTTGTTTCTCCAAAAAGATTTCGAGGTCTGAGAGGAGGCTTCCGTCTTTGCCTACCCCTCCCCTCACTACAAATCTGCAAAGGTGGTCTAATGAATTGAAGCCCCCAGTAATGGCCTCTAACCCCTGTCTTCTGGTGTTCTGGTCAGTAAAGACAGGCTTCTCTTTAGCTTTCTAAAGACAAGGCTGGCTGCTACCCTCGTTCAGTGTCAGGCAATTTGCTGGCCATGTTCACTCTACTTTTTGGGACTTAGATACCAGCGTGAAATGTCAGGTGGGGAAACTGACCCCTTCCCTTCATGATGCTCTTTGTCTCTCCTGAGGGACCGGCAGAGACATGGCCTGTCTTCCCGGCGGGGAATGACCCAGTGACGGACCAGTGTCTGTAAACGGCTAAGGGATCCTGATCTTCTCTGACAAATCCTCCCTGCCCAACCTGGCTAGACATACGCAGCCATCCATGTGACCGACATTCATGGGAGGAGAAGGGAAGCAAAGGAAGTAAGGAGCAGAGGATGGGAAACTAAATATACTTGACCCGGAGTAACTGAATCAGAAAGCCCCAATATCAGAGCTTCAAGGGGATTATGTCAACCAGTCTCTGAGGGAGTGCTCCCACTGAGGAAAATGGAGGCTAGGCAGGTGGGGCAACTCGTCCCAAAGCAAAGTCCCCACCATCCGGAGCTGATCTCCATCTGATCTGGGATGCTTAAATAGGGAGGTTTATGAATTTCATAGACTTTGACCTTTCTGCCTTACAATGAATGACTGAAACATTTTCCTCCACTTTGAAGTTTGCTATGACACCAACCCAGTGGATGAATACAGGCACAGAAGGTTTCTGGAAGGTCTGGATGCATTTCTCATTTCCCAATCAAGCCAAGCTTGGTGGCACTCGGTGGAGCCTCCCTTGGGTGTTCCCTTGGCAGATAGGTCCCCAATGGGAGTTTTGTGAGTACCTTCCAACATGATAACCATTAACAACAAAATATTCTTAAGTCCTATTAATTAAGAAGAATACCCTTCAGGATGATTTCAATTTTTTTTAAAGGGCGTTGATAGTCTAAGTAAGAAAGCCCATACCATGTAGTACCCACGAGCTCTGCATGATGCTTCACCTCCTCATGCTTCTCTCACCAGCCAGCTAGGTCCCAAATTCTTTTTCATTTAAAAAAATATTTTGGCTTCTGTTTCTATTATTGGTAATTTTATCACTGGGCTTTCCCTGCTGTGCAGGTCAGGCTCAAATTCCAACAGTTGGCTAATAGCCACCAAACAGTGGTGCCATTCCAGACCCCAGAAGCATTACTCTGACATCCTAATAACATTACAGAGGCAATTATCAGACAGAGATCTTTAAATATATGAAAACAGAGTCCATCACATAGGCACAGCCTATAAATCAATGTTGGACACTAAATGGTTAATATGTTGATGATATTGGTTATTAATATATATACTCTGAATAATATCTTATGATTTTAGCAAAGGTTATAATTTGTCTTCCAATCGAGCTATTTAAATGGCTTTCTTCAGTCCACCAAAATACTTCCTGAAATCCCACCAGCAGAAATCGAGTTCTTTGTGTGAATGTTCACCCGCTTTGGGGCTCCTCTTTCAACACGCACATCCCTGAGGAAGGCGTGGGAGGCATCTTGGCCCCGAGCCCTAAAACTCAACCTACTCTCCACCCATACTTCTTATGTTCTACCTAACACCAGCTTTCCTCCAGTGTTCCAGTCACTAACCACCTGTTGACTGGCCTCAATCTCCCACCACAGGGTACATTTTTTGAGGACAGGGACTATGTCTGTTTCATTCATTAGTATCTCCAGGGCTCAGAATGGTGCCTTGCACACGAGAAGCATGCAATAACTATTTACCGAGTGAATAACGCATCCACCTACTGATCCTTTTCCCTAGACTAGTAAATATAAGGACCCCTTTAAAAAAAAAAATCCACAGAACCCCCCCCCACACACATAATAACAGGTTGGACTTTTAAGATCTATTGGTTAAGAAAATGCATCATGACCTAAGTTATGTTGAATTCAGTAGAACATTAAAATAAATTT
This sequence comes from Leptonychotes weddellii, assembly GCF_054177405.1. Lineage (NCBI taxonomy): Eukaryota > Metazoa > Chordata > Mammalia > Carnivora > Phocidae > Leptonychotes > Leptonychotes weddellii. Next base: position 15,559,455 of record NC_138381.1, on the reverse strand, counting down.
CTAGTTCACCAATCACAACAGCACCCACATGTATTCAGAGGCTTGGACTTTGAGACTTTCGCTGCCTCTCATGTCTGCAGCCTAGAGGGGAGGAGGTACTGAAGGCAGAAGAGAACTTTCCAAAGCTGGGGCATCGGGTCTCACAGTTTTGCCAGGAGAAGGTCCTGTCCCTAAGGCTTGGTGAAAAGTAAGAAAGAGGCTGAAAAGGTGGTTAACAATGTAGTCAATATCTGCAAAAGAAATTCATGCCCCAGAACACAACAGTTCTTATTCTAGTGGCTGGTCACCATTACAGTCTAATGCCGACGTGGAAATAATCAGCGTCTCTGTGTATCCCGACTCCTGGGAGCAGAGGAGGGCCAGGAGCACAGATGGGAATGTGCGCTGCAGACCGACGTCTCAAAGAGTCTGCAGCTCCCACGACTGGTCTTCAGATCTGTGGATCTTTGTCATCTCTGTTCACTTTTGGTGCCCATCCCCACAAGCACATTGCAAGGCAGCTCGGAGTGGAAGGTGCGCTAGCTGGTGCAGGTGTCTTGAGGCAGAGATCACAAGAGATACTCAGAAACTTCTATCCAACTCTGGCACCAGCTCTGCTGGCCCCACCGTGGGCATCTCATCCCTCAAGTGGGCTTCGCCAGAGCCTCCAAACTTCCTCTCTTTTCCTTCCCCGTACCCGTCTTCTCCCTGCCCACTAAGTGATCCCGTCTAGATAAAATTAACACCCTTCAAGAGCTTTCCAGTGCTTAAAACAAAACGAAACAAAAAAGCAAAACAACAGAACAAAAGCTTCCCAGTGCTGCTGGGATAAAGATGAAACCCACCTTTGCCCCCAAGTCCCACAGGATAGCACCCTGCCTACCTTGTGTCCTCACTGTGCGCCTTTTCCCACTGGTTTCGGTCCAACCACATGGGCTCCCCTTCTGGCCCCTGCCTCAGACATTCACACGTGCTGTTCCCTGTACCTGGTATCTTTCCAGCCCCCGCTGCTATCTAGACAATTCCTATGCCTCCTTCAGCGTTCAGGCCAAACATGGCTTCCTGGAGGAAACTTGTCATGACCCCACTGCTAGGATCTCCCCCCCGACACCCCTGCCACAAGCAAACACTCGGAGCCGTCTGCCTCCCTTTGGGATGGAGTTAAAGCTCCCCTAACTCCCACTCTGACTGGCCCCCGGGCTGCTGAGTGTCAAGGCCCTCTGCTTCCCATTGGAGGTCACCTCTGCCAGTGCCGTGACCTCTACCAGCCAGCCGCCGGCCTTCGTCTGTGCAGAAACCCTAGTCCTTTGATGTCTCACTGCATCTGTCCTCAGCTTTTGGACGAAGAGACCACGTCTTCCCTCATCCGTTGCCAGGTTCAGAGGCCTTGGAGCTCTGCTTCTGATCTTCCAAGAAATTAAAGAACAGCCAGGTAAAGCCCAAAATGCAAAAGCTCCCTACCCCACCTCCCAACCCCTAGCCCACTCCCCCCAGGCCCACCGTCAATTATGTTCTTTGTATCTTTCAGGAAAGAAAAGAAAAAGTAAACTATTCCCACCAAATAAATACGTATAACAAACACACATAAGTATTTATTCAGATCCTCTTTATGTATACCAAATGTGTTCTGATGTATTTTGGACTTGGGAGGCATGGCATTAGTTGCCATCCCTACCCCAATTCCCAGTCTTTTTCTGTTTTTGTTTAAATGTCTGCACGCTACTGCATGATACAGCCCTATGATTACAGTGCTCTATGATACAGCTCCAGTATGTACCTACCCACTCTACCAGAGATACTTCATTTGCCTCAGTTTTTTGCTCTTACTGTGCTGCAATGAGTGTTTTTATAAACATGTCTTAGTATCCTTTTGTGAATATATCTATACAGTAAATTTGCATTCACAGCATTACTGGACCAAGAGGGACGTACTTCCAATTTTAACAGATATTGTCAAATTATCCTTTCCAAAGTAGACCATGAACACTTCCAGCAACAAGTGTTTGAGAGTGGCAGGTGTCCCGCAGCCTGACCAATACTGGATATTGACCAGCCTTTTCATTTTTACTTGTCCACTCACTGAGAATTGATATCTCATCTCCGTTCTACAATTATGAATGAAGTTAACCACAGTGGTTTTCTTCCTGTAAACTCCATGTTCATATCCTTTCCTGATTTTCATGTTGAATTATTCAATCTTGATCCAGAGGAATGCTCTGTAAACGGGTGAAATGGGATTGTGTTCTGTGTCGCTAATATTGGGGTTTTTTTTTTTTTGTCTTCTGACTTTATTATTTTAATCATCTACTGTTAGAAATTCTTGAGTTTAGGCTTTGTGTGCTGCTGAGAAGGCATTCCCTGGCCCCAAATTATATGTATTTTTAGAAATTTTCGAGAGCCAGACACTTGCTGCAGACAGTTATAAAGATTCAGCCTAGTGTCTAGCACTCCTCGGCCCCTGTTGGGACATCACAGCTTTAACACCATGCTGAGAGCTGATCTTCCCTTTGACAGTCCTAGCCGGGATTTCCCCCTACTCACAAATTCAGCCGAAGTAGCCAATACACTTGAGGTTAATTCAATTGATTTTTTTTCCCTGGTTCCAAACTCTTGTCTGGGTTATTGATTACTTTCTGCTGCCCTTTATGCAACCTGGATTGAAGAAGACATCCCATAAACACAGGTCTAATAAAATCCTATTTGAATGTCGTCCCTAAAACTTTTGGAGGAAATGACTTCCCTAGTTGTCTTTGGTCTTCTGCGTGCAGCACTTTTAGCTGAACCACTCTGAAGAGTGGTGGGCGTTTTTCTGACGGCCTGCAGAGTAGCTTTCTACTTGTGGGGGAAAGGGATGAATGGGGGTGACTATCGGAGGAGATCACAGCAACACAAACGTGGGAAAATTCAGTATGTCTACAGCTCTGGCAACATGGGACTTTTCCCCATGAGTTTTAGATTGTAATGTTTGGAGGTTTGCAGTTCATAAAAAAAAAAAAAACCTTTCATGTAAACCAGCCCACTGCTATTTATTATGTAGCAATACTGATGAGAGTCATAATATTGTTCCCTATTTTTTATGTAGGAAAATAGAGGCTCCAGGAGATGGAGGTAACACAGTTAGGAAGGGCTAGGCTGGGTTACTATTCTCTGCCTTAGGATTCTGAGTCTACTGGTCCTTCCCCAGTTCTCCCTGTCCGCCTGGTTGATAGTACCTTTCATGGAATGGAAGAGCTAAGGTTAAATGCAACGCTTTTATTAAAATAATCATGTGCTCAAGGAACAAAGTAACTCTAAGGAAGCTGACCTTCAACTTCCAAAAGGAGCTGAGCCAGGTCAGCACAGGATCCTGCAGACTCCCAGAATACATTCAAATAAGGTTGCCATGTAAAATATAGCATATCTAGTTAAATTTGCATTTCAGATAAACAATAAATAATTCCTAGTATATGCCCCAAATACTGCATGGGACATATGTATACTAAACATTTGTTTATCTGAAATTAAAATTTAATTTAAAATTTTTTTTAAAAGATTTTATTTATTTATTTGAGAGAGAGAATGAGATAGAGAGAGAGAGCATGAGAGGGGATAGGGTCAGAGGACGAAGCAGACTCCCCGCCGAGCAGGGAGCCCGATGCGGGACTCGATCCCGGGACTCCAGGATCATGACCTGAGCCGAAGGCAGTCGCTTAACCAACTGAGCCACCCAGGCGCCCTAAAATTTAATTTTAAATTTTAAAATGTGGGTGTCTTGTGCTTTTTTTTAAAACTAAATCTGGCAATTCTAATTGAGGAGAAATTGTGTGTCAATAGATATAACAACATTTGGGATTCCCAACATAGAAATGAGCAAGATCACCTTGTAACACTTAAGATCTCATAGGCAAAGAATACCTCTGCCAATTTTTCTTGGTATCAAACTAAAAATTAATAATGCAATATATACCAAAGTCCTTTAAAAATTACAAAAGCTGTGTGCAATTATTTATCTGTAAAGATGGTCTTTGCATCATTGTTAATAATTCTGAAAAAAAAAAAAAAAAAAGGAAGCACCTAACTTACTCCAAAATAGGGTTTTGGTAAATAATAAATTCAGTCAATGGAACACAATGAAATAAAATGGAATCCAAGGTTATTTTTAAGAATGTTGCTCTAGATGATCCTTGACATGGAAGTATGTTGAGGGTAGAATATTGAATGAAAAATACAGGTTGCTATCATATTTTTGCAAAACAATTGTGTTTTGCCTATCAAGGCGTGCTTCTCCCCCTCATGTTTTAACATCTCTAAAATTCGGATCCCCTTAGGATTAATGGCATCATCATCACCGTTGGGCAGGTGGCAGAAATGAAGTAATTGTCATCTATGTGGATGTGAGCACTCAGTCATTGCTGGTCGTGGTGTCACCTCAGTGGAGGGATCTGCAGTGTTGGTACAGAATATTTTGAGTTTGTCATTTAAAACGTCTTCCAAGATTACACTATGATTCAGCATTGAAATGAAAAGTTAATTTTTATGCAGAAGCATGAAAACAAAGCAGAAAGGGCTCAATATGATTTTAGTGATAAAAAATTTCTTTTGGGGGCCACCTGGGTGGCTCAGTTGGTTAAGCATCTGCCTTCGGCTCAGGTCATGATCTCAGGGTCCTGGGATCGAGCCCCGCATCAGGCTCCCTGGGAGCCTGCTTCTCCCTCTCCCTCTGCCTCCTCTCCACTGCCCATGCTCTGTATCTCTCGAATAAATAAATAAAATCTTTTTAAAAAATTTCTTTTTGTCATGGAGAAACGATCACAGTTACATATTTTCTTGCAAAGCAGCAAACAACCAAGTGCTTTACTGAACCCAAGAAATGAAGACACTCCCAAGTAGAGGAAGGGGTGTTATATTTTGTTGCATTTTGTTACTGAGAAATGTGCAAACGGATTGCCTATCACAGGCCAAGTAAAGCAACTGAAGACAATTAATTTGTTTCTGGGTCGGTTAACCAGGGACAGGGAAGGCTGGGGCCGAGCAAGGGAGGAGAGCCCAGCCCCGGCTCTGGGGACTGCTATGACTGTCCTGACTTCTGATCCAGTCCAGGCTGAGATCCAGGCAGCTAAAGCAAAAGGCAGGAAGAGACTGAGAGGGCTCCACATGGTGCCTGTGACTCCCAGGCTGTCCCTCTCAAGGGCCAAAGGAGCTATGTGAGTGACAGGAGGTGGAATGGCTGTAGTCGAGAGGTATAAATAAGGTAAGGTGCCCCCACTGGATTAGCATTTCATCTGGTCACTTGGGAGACTCAGGCAGAGAGGAATCCTTGAGGCTCAGGCCAGTGTCCAGATTTGCCCTCTAGGCCAGCTCCAAACCTCAGACCCAAGGGTCCTTCTTCCTTAGCAAAGTGAGGAAGGCAATTTGCAGCAACTGGAGTCTGCGGTCCCAGCGGCAGAGAAAGCAGGAGCCAGTAAGGAATAGACCTGTGGTCTCCCATGATGATAAACCACTTCATGCCCCCTCCCCCAAAAGCCAACTGGGTGTCTCTCCTCTCAAGTCTTCTGTAATGCCTGCTTAATAATGGTAATAATATTTATCAGCTGCTTACCATGTGTCAGCTACTGTACTAAGTATTTTGTGTACATCATCTCATTTAATCCTCACCATGGTCTGGGAAGGTAGGTATTATTATCTGAACTTTACAGATTAGAAAATTCAGGCTCAAGTTCACTCAGCAAGGAAAGGGCAGAAACAGGATTCAAACTTCCGGTTCTCTGGCTACAAATCCCACTACTTGTAGTACATTTCTCAGAACAAAGACCCCTGACTACTATCTGTCCATCCTTTCCAATTCCACTACTTTCACTTCACTCCTGCTTCTTGGGCTTGCCTCCTCTCTCCCCTTCCCACCTACATACCAAGCAGATTATGAAAGAACTGCCCTACGTTCTTCCCTCCCATTGTGCCCTGTGCCCACAGCATACGCTCAGCCCTGTGTAACTCCAGCAAAGCACTCTGCCTCCCAGGATCCCCTGTGTTCACAACGGGAGCACTTGAGTGGCCCTGTGTGTCACCAACAATCCCCTGTGCCTCCCACAATCCCCTGTGTTCACCGTCAAGAGTGGGCCCTGTGTGCCTCCCACAACCCCCTCTGCTCACCGTCAAGAACCAGCTCTGTGTGCCTCCCACAATCCCCTGTGCTTCCCACAGTCCCCTGTGCTCACCGTCACGAACCAGCCCTGTATGCCTCCTACAATCCCCTGTGCCTCCCACAATCCCCTGTGTTCACCGTCAAGAATGGGCCCTGTGTGCCTCCCACAATCCCCTGTGCCTCCCACAGTCCCCTGTGTTCACGGTCAGGAATGGGCCCTGTGTGCCTCCCACAATCCCCTGTGCCTCCCACAGTCCCCTGTGCTCACCGTCACGAACCAGCCCTGTGTGCCTCCTACAATCCCCTGTGCCTCCCACAATCCCCTGTGCCTCCCACAACCCCCTCTGCTCACCGTCACGAACCAGCCCTGTGTGCTTCCCACAATCCCCTGTGCCTCCCACAATCCCTTGCGCCTCCCATCATCCTCTTGTCCACTATTAGCAGATAATGTCTCCCAAGTACTACCTTAGGTCTAGCAGGTCCCCGTAGCTGGCTGAATTAGGCCCTTCTCTTCAGCCTGACCTCTGAGCAATGCTTGGACCTGCGCTTGTGGATCACAGGGCCCGGCCAAAGCCCAGAACCAGGCTTTATGCTTGCCTTGCTCCGCTGGAGGGCTGGCTGCGCCTCGGTCTGAGACCACCGCTCTGCCCCCTGAGTCCCATCTCTACCATTCACTGACGGGTTTGTGTGCACGTTACCTCAAACACAGAGTTAGTTCGCAGTTCTAAAACCCTGTCTCTTCACTTCACTTGTGGGCTCCTTGAGGCCTTGCCCCTGTTCTGACATGAGCAGTCAGTGGTGGTCTCTCTACTTTGCTCAAGAGTCCACTCCAGGCCCAGGACGGGTGCTCAGCATAAACACTCTTGGACCGAATCTGTGTTGTAACCATTAGAGTCCCCTGGCCTGACAGTTACACCTTAGGAAGGGACAGGGGAAAGCAGGAGAGGAATGAAGAGGACAGCATGGCATTCTCTCAGGAGTCCAGCATTAAGACCGTTGATCAGACGAGTTTGGCACCTGGCTCTGAATTCTGGCATCTGTTGTTCTATGGTACGAACTATATGCCAATTCTCTGCTCGACTCTGAAATGAAGGGGCAACAGAAAGCTGCTGTAGCCAGGATAGAAGGCAAATAAATTAGCTAAATTTTTCAAAAAAATTATCAGCCTAAACTGTTTTCATTCAGAGTAATTCTTGGGTTGATTCTATCAAAACCTAAGTGTGCTGGTGTGGGGGGTGGGGGCGGGCTGAGGAGGAAACAAGGAGAGTAGAGAAGGTTTTGTTGGGAGGTGCTGGTGGACAGACCTCAGGGGAGACCCAGGGTTGGAGATCAAAGCTCATGAAGGCTGCCCTATCCAATCAAGGGGGGAAAGGCCCTGGGAGTGGGGAGCAAGGAGAGGAGAGGAGGGAGAAAGTCACCTGCACAAAAATGGTATGTATGTACGTGTGTACGTGTGTGGGGGGAGTGGTCTTTACAGAACTCTCCATTAAAGTGGGGTCTATGAGAAACACTCAGGGATGAGCACAAAGATCCCAATGCATAACATGAACATGTACCCAGGATTTTCACCCAAACTTCTCAATCAGTTAAACATCAGACTCTTGATTTAGGCTCAGGTCATGATCTCAGAGTTGTGAGATCCAGCCCCAGGTCTGGCTCCACACTGGGCGTGGAGTCTGCTTAAGATTCTCTCTCCCTCGGGGCACCTGGGTGGCTCCTTCGTTAAGCATCTGCCTTCGGCTCACGTCATGATCCCAGGGTTCTGGAATCGAGCCCTGCATCGGGCTCCCTGCTCGGCGGGAAGCCTGCTTCTCCCTGTCCCTCTCCCCCTGCTTGTGTTCCGTCTCTCGCTGTGTCTCTGTCAAATAAATAAATAAAATCTTTAAAAAAAAAAAAAAAAACGATTCTCTCTCCCTCTCCCTCTGCCCCCCCCCCCGAACAAACAAACAAATCTGCTCAGCCTAACACTCGACCTAGAGGGAGACAGAGGGAATGTTATTACAGTGACCAAATGGCTCAGAATTTCCTGCCAAGTTTCAATTCCAAGGAAACCATGCAAGTGTGTGTATATATATGTGTATACACATATATATACACACATATATATATTTGCTTTGTGAACTGGCCTTGACCTTCAAGAAAATTATAGCAGAGACCCAGAACCTGGAGGGCATTTGAGATTGTCCAAAGTATGTGGTTAAGATCCTGGCCATAAGTTTGCAATGTGTGCGAGTGTATGTTGCGGGGCCAGGGAGTTCCTCACCACCAAGCAATCCTCAGACACCAGGTGGGTGTCCTACAATTCAATTCTAACACTGTCTACCCAGAGACAGGGTTAGATCCCGTAGATTAAGGGATGTGGAACTCTCCCCTCTCCCTACCGCATTGGCTGTCCTGGCCTTCCTGTCTGAGACACATCCAAGCACGCAGGCCTCTCTGCCTGGAAATGCTCTTCTCCCTGGTACCCTCATGGTTCACCTTTTAACCTCCTGCTCTCTGCTCAAGCCCCACCTCAGATATCACACTATTTTAACCTGAGCCCTTCCCCCAAACTCACTACCCCCTACTCTATCTTTCTTTAATTATTTTTTTTATTCCTTGCCTCCTGGATATAAACTCCAAAAGGGAAGGCAGTTCAGTGTAGGTTGACTGGTTGGTTGGTTGGTTGGTTTTTGCTGCTGTCTACCCAGTATCTAGAATAGTGCTGAGAACATTGTGACCCTCAACAAATATTTCTTCCATGAATGAGTGAATGAATGAGGTCTCATTGGAGTTTCTTGTTTGATGTTTAAGAAGATTTACTTAAGAGAGTTTTGCTCATTTGCAGGAGGGGGAGGGAAGCCAAGTTTAAAGATTTAAAGGTTTAAAGGGCCTACGTCTGGGCCTTTCTCATTAGAAGTCCCAGAAGAGTGGCCAATCTCTGGAATACCCATAATGGAAACATAATATTTTGACAGTGGCTAGAGAGCATCTAGATTACTTTTGTCATTTAAACAATGAGGGAGGGGCGCCTGGCTGGCTCTGTCAGGGCTGTGAGTTCGAGCCCCGTGTTGGGTGTAGAAATTACTTAAAAATAAAAAATCTTAAAAAAAATTTAAAAAAAAAAACAATGAGGGAAGAAAAACCAAATACAAGGCATGAATCTTTACTGGATTGTAGTTTTTAAAAAAGAAGGAAAGAAGAAAAGAGAAGCGCTAAAAAAAGATTTTGGAGATAATAGGGAAATTTGAAAATGAGATGTTCTTAGGGAATTACTGTTAATTCAGCCCCCCCACCCCACCTCCCAAGGCAGTCAGGCTCCTGACCCCCCCATGCCTACTGGTGTTCTGAGCCTGTTCCCACCATGAGAACAGGACCTTTAGTGGCAGAAGATGGCCTGCGTGCAACTACCATTATGAAACCAGGACCAGTCAGCCTTCTGCATTTCACTGAGGCCCTGGATTGTGACACTGGTTTGAAAGTGACTTTGATTCTCTTGGTGGCAAATCTGAGGCTGTGACAGTTTGGCGTCCTTCCAGTCCCTCTGGGCTTGGCCCTTTCCCACACGTGGCAAATTTGACTCCTTTGGTCTCTTCCTGTCCTCGTCCAGTACATCACTGATTAGTCCATACGGTTCCTGCCCCTTGTCATCGCTCTCTGTCCATCTTTGTTTTTCTCTACTCATTAATAAAAACTCATCCATCTCCTGTTTCACCTAAGGTTTCAGAGCAAATGGCAAGCAAGTATTCTCAGCTTTGCTACCTAGAGAGGTAACTAAAGTCTCAGAAATACAGTGTCTTGTCCAAAGGCAAAAATGCAAATGGCAAAGGATTTCAAAGGAGACCCAGGATTCCCAGTTCCCAAGCTTCTGCCTCCCTCCCGGCAAAATTCGGCATTCTTCACTGAAACGGAAGGCTTTTTTCCATTTCTGCTGCTCTGGGCAGAAAGACGAGAAAACAGAGTCACCCCCCAGGGGGCGGGGTCAACTTCCACGTGCCACCAGTGGAAACTTACCTGATTTTGATTTTCCCTGCGCCTGAAGCCCAGTTTTGTAGCCTGTATCTGAGTACAAACACTAGGGATGCAGACATTCCAAGCTGAACTCCAGCCTTGCAGGATTCAAATCTATCTTACCTTAAAGGAATGTAAAAAAGAAAGTCAATTTTAAAGGCACCTGAAGTAGGGGTTGTGGGATTTGCTGGAAGAAGTTTGGTAACGATCATAAATAGGACACAATTTATCCTTTCTTGGCAATCCAGAATCCTTGCAAATACCATGTCTGGGAATTTAAAGAAAATCATCTAAAAGTTGAACATTTGTCTTCATCATGGTTTTCCAAACAAAGAGAAAACTGTCTCAGCAAAAATGCAGCATTCATAAGTCAGAGAAGCTGGTGAAAATGATCCGGATGTTTATGTGGTGAAGCCCCGGGAGTAAGGGATTCGTCCAGCCCTTTGAAAGAATGTCTACATGGGAGGCTCTGGGGAATCCATTTCACTTTCAAGGAGGAAAACCAACCGTGATTCTGAAAAGAACGATGATTGTTGTAACCAGGAGAACAATTTGAAAACTACAAAGCAAGTTAACCACAGGCCGTGCCAGTCACACAAGCTTAGAAAAATCCTGCTGCCGCCACATCCGTGGAACAAAGCCGGAGCGCACAGGGCCCTGGCAATTTCCACAGGGCTCCAGAATGGTCTCTTTTCGGGATGAATATTTGGGCTTTTACCATAGGAATGTGTCGGCCTTTGGAAGGTCACAGCCAATCCCTCAGTCCTCTTGGGTAAGACTCCGGTCTTTTCTAGGGGTGATCTGCAGGGTGATCCCAGGTGGCCTGAGGCAACCAGGGGAGGGGGTTCCCACAGGGACTTAGGGAGCAGTAGCAGGACCAAATAGCAGGCAACTCTTTGGGCTCATTTTTTTTTTTCTAAAAATTTTATTTGTTTGACGGAGTGAGAGAGCACAAGCAGAGGGAGAAGCAGGTTCCCTACTGAGCAAGGAGCCCGATGCAGGACTCGATCCCAGGACCCTGGGACCATGACCTGAGCCGAAGGCAGACGCTTAACCGACTGAGCCACCCAGGCGCCCCGGGCTCATTTCTTGAGACCAGTTCTTAGAGGGGAAAAAAGAAAAAAAAAAAGGCCACAGCATACTTTGCTTTCCACTTGCACCTGAAAAGAAACCAAATCACTACAAGTAAGGGTAGGGCAAAATGACAACACCTGCTAGTTAGGGCCACCCAATGTCTCAGGTCACCATGCGCTCAGACTGGGGTAACCAGACCTCACTTCACATCGCATTTATTACTAGGGAGGGTGACAAGTAGCTTCCTTTCTAAGAAAGCAAAATGACGGAGTGGCCTGAGGAGGAAAAGAAATGATCAGAGACATTAAAAAAAATAGCAGTTATGTAAAGAAGTGTCGAATCACTAGATCGTACACCGGAAACTAATACGACACTGTATGTTAATTCTACTGGAATTAAAAAAACAAATTTTAAAAATAAAAACAATAATAGCAGCTAACAGACCACATTTAGGACCGACGGCAGTCCCCAATGGTTGTTGAGCTCTGTGTGGATCTGTCTTCCTACCAGTCTGTAAACTCCGTCAGTCTTGCTCACCTTTCCATTACAAGAGCTCAGCAGATAAGGAGGAGCTTAATAATTGTTGGCGTGAACAAATAGATTGGAACTGCATCAGAAATGATCAGTTCAAGAGGAGATTGAGACCGGCTTCCAAATATTGGTCAAGAGCTCCAAGTAGGATGAGTCAAGGATATATTTAATTTATTTAATGGCTTCCTATGACCCAGCGACGTCTCCGGGTCTTGAAATCTGAGGTGGGGACAATGTCATAAACTGCAGTCTTTCTGTAAGGAAAGAGTAAAAACACCCAGGTTTTGGGGGGGGATAAGGACGTGTTCAGGAGGTGCAGCTGCCTGCCTGCCTTCCCCCCCGCCGGCCCCCATTTCTGCCTGGGCTGCAGGCCGCCACCCGGCCCTGGAGGGGGAGGGGGGCGCCGCTGGGCTTCCCGGCCCGGCCCGGCTTAGTGTGCTTGACCAAAGGTGAGGATGACTTAGTGGGCTAAGGTCATGCCCTCCCAGCCTCCGAATCAATAATTTAATGTGACTTATCAGAGAGAGAAAGAACTGTTTACTTTAAAACCCTGGATCCCATAAAGGGAGAGCGGAAAGGCCTACACCCCCCAGAAGCTCAGGGCTCAGCCCGCACACACCGGGAGCCTGCACGGCGCGGGCCGCGGGCCAGGCGAGGGCCCAGGCCCGGAGGCGACCAGCGCGGACTGGAAGGTAAGCACCCCTCTCCCCGAGCCCCTTCCAGCTGCCCTGGGGGAATCAGGCCGTTCTTGGGGGTAGCCACGACTCTGAGAAACAGGGGCGCGCTGCGCCCAGGTGCTTCCAGAAAGCCCGCCCAGCACCTGAGCGACGTGAAGTGTTAAGCACAGCCTATTTGAATTTGTCGGCCATGATTGCTCTGTTTCTTCAGCAAGCCTGGGAAAACCGGAGACCTTCCTGGAGGCTCCTCTCAGCCCAGCGGAGGAGAGGAGCGAGGGAGGATTGAGGGCCAAGAGACGCCCTGACTTTTATCGGTGCCCTTGGAGTGGCCTTCCTGTCCAAGGATGGTCTGACTGAACAGTAGCCCCGAGGCCTTCACACAAGATCCCATCAGCAGGATAATTGGCATTAGGGGGCTGGTTTGGCCAGGAATCCTTCCCCTTCCCCATGCTCTGGGGCAAGCACCCCGCAAGGCTCCCTGTGTTCCCCTCTGATACTTCTGAAAAGCCAGCCTCAGGGTTGTTCCTTTGTCTGAAGCCTCGTTCCCTTGACAACCCTGAAAACAGACACCTGCGCAGGAATAAAACCGGTTCTCAGGAATCCCCAAACCTCAACAATTCTCTTTGAAAAGAGTCTGTTGAGACCCCAACCTGCCTGAGAACTTTCCCAATCATCCTCCCACCCCCACTTTCACCCCTGGTTGGGGATAAGCGTGGCCAATAATTGCAGGCATAAGGAGCTTTCCAGATTTTCCCTTGTAGATGGATTTCAGTGAAAAAAAAAAGATATGTGCCTTTGCTCCTTGTTGACAAGAACATTCTATTTTAAAATTTCCATGTACTTTCAAAATGACAAGTCTCAGGCATATGATACCGACTTCCTTTGCCTTCCTCTAGACTAGAACAGCCTTAAAGAATCAAATTGATGTCTCTAAAACATCTGTTTGAAATGACAGTAAATGTGGATTTGGAATTAAGAAAAAGCATCTCCATTTATCTTTTGCTTTTTAAGAAATCTTTTTTTTTTTTTTTTTAGGCTAATGGGTTAGATTTGCAGAAAAGTGACACTTCACAGATCCTGGCAGCACTTAGTCCTCAGGGTTGGCCCTAGAACATTCTCAGCGCCTGGGAAACAAAATCTGAAAGCAAAGACAAGCCGCTCATGCCCAGATCTGACGTGAGAAAGAATAGGGAGTCTTGTGATATTCCCGGTACTTTGGAATCTAAGATCAAGGAGCTGTGAGGCACACAGAATACTTAACAGGCTGATGAATTTACTAGAAGGTTAGGCTTGCAAAGGTTTCCTCCTTAGTGAACTCTCACTCCCCATTTATGGAAAGAAACCCAGGACATAAAAAAAGGAGCAAACCCAGGCTAGCCTGTTTTTCGTACCCACAGGCTCAGTGGGAAAACAACATTCTGAATTGACCACAGCAACTAGAAATATCTACAGATTCGGTCCAGGCTGGGACAGTGAGGGAAGGGAGATGGGGACACTGCACAGAAATTGAGTTTTGATAGCCAGGCGTTTAGGTATGCGTAGCAGTTGACCTCTTTTAGGAAGTAAGGCAGAGGATCCTTAGAAAAGGCAAGGTCTTTTCTGAGCTGTGGGAAACGGTGCGGGCATCTGCTCACATTACCCTGAATAACACGCAGTGTCTTTGCCTGATGCGTTACTTTTTTCACAGGAAGTAACAGGTATAATTATTTCTCAACCAGCTTATAAACATTCTGTTCTTTATTAACGGGTACTATTTAAGTGCACTTGTTAAATTGGAAAGTACTAGAACAAAAGATTTTTTTTAAGCTGTAGAATGCGAAATGACTGTGAAATTAAAAAAAATATATATCCAAGGAGATCCTGGCATTAACCACTTCTAATTTTTTTTTAATTAGTGACATATTACTGGTTGGCATTTGAAGAAACCGAAAACATTCCACTTGCTCGTGTAAACTGCTTTGCCAGTTGACGGTTTACCCACTCCTACAGAAACAAAGAAGCATTGAAAGATGAGGGCTGATATAACTACGTTTAAAAAATTGTTCGCAAGGCTGAGAGCATAATAGGCAGTCAATAAATATGTGTTTATTGATGGATGCAGTAAGACCATAAAATTGTTGCTCTGCATAATAAAGTATTTCACTAATAATTTGCTAAGAAATTAGCCTTAGGCTCCTCTGTCTGCACAGCACTCACATTGCAAGCTTGTCGACAAAGCAGCATAAGCTCTAACCTCCAAATTTCAGAAGAGTGTTTTGCAAGAAGGAATTTTTGGGATCCACCAAAAAAAAAAAAAAAAAGAAAAGAAATTGTTTAAAAAATTGTTTAAATTCTAATTATTTTTCTCATTACAAAAGTACTACATTAATTGCAAAAATTAACAAATGCAGAGAAGCAAAAGGAGGAAAAAACCCCAAACTGTAATTCCACCACTCAAAGATAACAAGGTTAACATTTGATGTTTTTGCCCTGGGTGTATATGCATTCGTCACAGAAAAGAGCTCATACTGCGTATGCTGTTCTGTAAACTACTTCTTCATTCAGTCACATACCTCGAATCTCTTTCCAAGTCAACAACCATTTTTCTACAATGTCACCTTAAATGACTAGGTTATATTATAAATATATTACCCTTTTCCTATCATTTCGGTTGTTTGCAATTTTTGCTATTATAAACAGGGGCTCCGTGGACAACCTTATAGGTAAATCTGTATACAAATTGGTAGAAAACAAAAATCTTTTCTAAAATTCAACAGATTTTTGCTTGAGATAAATTTCTTGGACCAAAGAAATAGAGGTGGTGATAAATAAAAACAGGAGTTTTGTAAGCTTTACCTGAAACACATTAACGTTCTCTCTCCTTCCCTCTTTACTCTTCCTTCCCTTTTCTGTCTTTTGCAGATTATTAAGATGCCTCAAGCATACAGAGCCCACCTGGAGAAGTGCAGGCATGCTCAGACCCTGCTGTCACGTCCTGAGAGGTGAAATGGGCCCAAGCTCTTGCCCGATGGACGGCTCTCCAAGCATGTCCTACCGGGACCCTTCTAACCAGTGAATTGTTCACCTCCCAGTGATTCTTCCCGACTGAGGCCAAGAGATTTCTGGAGCCTCTTGTCATGGTCAGCAACATCCCATGAGTGACCAGGAAGTGGGGGTTTCTGTTCTAAGTCCCTCAGGCAAAGACAAAGCAGATGAACCTGGCTCTGGGGAAGAAGCATAAGAGTGTGTCCACCATGGCTGTGCCCAGAGTGCCGAGGGTTGGTGTGACTGGGGCCAGCTGCAATTCTAGAATTTGTATTTGGTGTGAGTCACGCCAAAACCACCCAGGTGAAGAGCTCCCCCTGAAGACAGCGGGTCTACCAGTGGGCCAAGTGGCACGTTCCCACTGCCGTGCAAATGACCACACCCTGTCAGGACAAGTGAGGGTCACAGACTGGAACCAAAGGAAGTCAGGCGCTTCATAGGAGGATAAGCAAATCAACCCAGGCAAGAAGGTAAGGGGAAAAAAGAGGCAGGGTTCCACACCCCATCCCATGGAGACTGAGATGGTGTGCTAATAACTGCACATTCTAGGTCGAAGAGGGTGATTTCCTGGTCTGCATGTGAATAAGAGCCATTTTTACTGAAAAATGCAGAAGGGTGCATATTCAGTTGTTAAGAATGAGCCAATTCTATGGCCAAAGCAAGGCTCTGGTCAAAAGTTAACAACTCAGTTATCCTGGGAAAAAACAAACTGGCCTCCAACCTTTGCCTTTCCTAGCATTTGGGGGAAAATAAAGGATTAGGTAAAATGATTTATTTCCTCTCATACTCCATGGTGCGCAGGAGTTTGTGTATCAGTTAGAAATCATTTTTAACAGGAAAGCCAGGAAAACAGAAGGGATTTATTCATAGGAGGCTCCCTTTTTCTAGAAAATAAGTATTGTAAACAAAAAATTCAACCGTTCCCCTCTCTCCCTGCCCTCCTTTCCTTATCTCCCCTCATCTCCCACCCTCTACTTTGGTGGAAAATGACCAAGGTGAGTAAGAGTTAAAATCTGAGCACCATCGGATGCCTTGGTATGCAATAGATGTTCCAGAGAGTAAATTACAGCACATCCAAATGCTATATCCCCATGCAAAATCATTTTAATTTTCTTAGACTGCAGAACTTACTATATTTATCGACAGTGGATTGGGATAGATGGGAAGGTAAGAGTTGAGGAGGGCCCATGAATCTGGTCATATCACTACAGTTTATAATACAGCCTTTCACTGAGTCTTTGTTTTCTAAAATCAATTCCCTCTAAGGATTCTTTCTCTCTTAACCCTCTTAGAAAATCGATGCAAACAGATTTGCCATCTGTTTCCATAGGAAGTTTCATTCCCGTCAGTGGGAGGCCTTCCGTGGGGTGGTAACAGTGGACACAAGGCAATGGGTCGCTTTGTTAGCTCAACTGTTCCAGACACAGAAGCCTGACGTTTTTCTCTCTTTCCGTTCCTCAAGATGCTCCCCGCACTCGTGATCCCTCTTTTCTCTGCTCAGGTCACTATGTGGAGCTGCCAAGGTTCCCTGATGGTGACCAGCGGCAATGGTGGAGTGTGGAGGTGAAGTTACAGACTTTCCTTAGCAGAGCTGTGGAGTGTGACAATGGTGTTTGTGTCCAAACTATCAAACGCCATTATCACACTAAATAGCTACTGTTAGGCAATCCTTCCGCTCAATAAATGCCTTGGCATCTGTGTGGTTTGGGCAAGAATGTTCCTCTTACAGCAGTGTTCCCGACCCTGTGTAATTACTGAATAAATGCAGGCCCGTTGGTGCTCATAACCAACGTGTCATCCGAACTTGGCCTCTCACACACTGTTGTTAAATACTTTAGCTGGTGATGAATTTTCTTGTTTTCCCGAGTCAATAAAAA
Organism: Leptonychotes weddellii; assembly: GCF_054177405.1. Lineage (NCBI taxonomy): Eukaryota > Metazoa > Chordata > Mammalia > Carnivora > Phocidae > Leptonychotes > Leptonychotes weddellii. The sequence goes on along the minus strand of NC_138381.1, from coordinate 15,542,182 downwards.
ATATGGCCATGTCCCCCAGAGCACAAGGCCAGGCATGCGGCAATTGCTCAACCCAGGTTTGTGGAGTTGAAATGAATAGATAGGTAAGGGTTAGATCCGGAAGACAAAAAGTGGGTTGAATCCAGGTTGTACAAACCACAGGCTTATAGGAACAGAATTAACGTACGTGGGTCCTCACTTCCCATCATAAGAAAACAACCTTCTAGTAAACTTACACATGGCTTAACCGACCTTTCAGGAAGACTAGAACATGTTTGATTTCTACTGATGCTAACCAATTACGAGGCTGATTTCTGAATTTGTATGCTAAGTCCTTTTCCTTATGTTTCAATGAATGATCATCAGGAAATGTTATATGAACTGCGTGTGAGTTGCCATAGCAAATCTGAACATTTTAAACCCAAGCAGCTTCCGGGACAATTAGACCAGCTGGGTGTTCTCGTTTGAAATACATTTTTTCTCTGAGAGGCGTTTAAAGTAAGGAGTAGGTTCTGTTTGTGCTGAGCTGAAGCTTCTTTTCCGTGACTTGGCTGCATGAACTAGTATCTGTTTAATCAAATTGAAAGGTTTGGAGCAACCCTCAGAAATAAGTTCATTCAATCGTTCAGCCGTTCATTTATCAAACAAATCTGTATTGAGAGGCTACCATGTGTCCGGCTCAGCCCTAGGCACTGGGGATGCTTTTAAATTAAATGCGTCTGACGTCACTTCTGGAAAAGGGTATTCCCTGGCTCACATTCTGTCTGGGACCATTCTGATTGTTCCAATTTTATTTATTAGGGAACTAAAGGAGCCGAACTTTGCAAAATAACTCCAAGTCCCTGGCTGAAAAGCACTATGTGAGTGCAGTCCACACATCTATTATACACTGTAAAGGCTCCAAGGTCCAGAGAAGCTTCTGTCCCAAGAGGAAGTCCATTCCTGTCCACTCTGCATCTCCTTCCATCTTCCACTTCTTTCCTCCTGGCATTGTTCGCTGTCAAGAGGAGAACCAGCTCCCCTGAAATAATTAATACACTGACGTCCTTCGGTGTGTGTTTCTGGAGAGAGAGCTCTAACTGAAGCAGCAGGGATAGAGGGCTCCGTGGTGTGCAATGCACACTATTCGTCCAATCCGTGCAATGCAGAGCAAAGATGACAGGTTTGGGGGTCCTTCCACGGATGACAAAGGGAGACTGGGAATGGTCCTGGAGTTGTCTAGAAATGCAAGCACAGCTCACCACGGTCTCCTCAAGCTGAAGGTCTGTCCTTCACCTGTGGCCTTCCTTGGCCTGGTTATTCCTCAGAACCTCCTGCTTCGCAGCTGAGGCTGTGGAGAAGTTGGCTCCCTGCCTACTTTGTCAAGGGACTCTGAGGGAGAGCCTGGAGACTGAAAGATGACTCGTATGACAGTCTTTCCTTGTGAGTGTTCATAATGCAGAGAAAGTCGAACACAGCGAAACCCCGTAATCATGAAGGGGAAGGGAAGGGACATCTCAGCGGTAGTGTTGGGGTTAGGAAGGGGATGGCCAAACTGTCCACAGTGACCCAGCCAACTGACGTGGCGCTCACTGACTCAGAGCCTCAGGCTGCACACCGTGCCCAGGCTCAGGCACAGGCCCGAGATGGCCTCAGGCATTCCTCTTCCTCATTCCTACTTGCCCCGAGATTTTGTTCAGATGGAATCAGGCAGGAAGCAAAAGGAAGGACATTCTACATCTTTCCTACGAGGTTGGCTCACGAAAGGGCTTATTAGGGTTCCTTCCTGGGTTAGTTCTGCATCTGGGGTTGGGGATCCGTTCTTTCTAGAGATCTCTAAGGAACACACAGAAGGCAAACCTCTCACTCGCCATTTTAGAGCCGTGTCTCCTATAACCCCGCTGCTCCGCATCTCTGATTATGGCATCCTTCTCCAGCTCTGCTTCCATCTCTCCTACTGCCCCTGGCACGATTCCTGCCAGTGTTCTCTAATAAAGCATTCCTGGGGACACCTGCGGACTCCGGATGTAGTCTGTAAGATGAACAGTCCACTTGGAAGTGCAGTGAAGAGCACACTCGAGCCGAGAGGCAGCAGAGCCCCCCCGGCGGCCGCGACGACATGTTTTCCTCCCCAGGACACAGGCCTTACTTTGCTTTGCGAGCCAGGCCTGCGAGGCCCTAGGCATCCTTTCATCCTAGTACGATGTGTACCTCGAACGTGACAACTGCCACTTAGGGCCCGTCCAACGTCCCAGCCATCCCCAGAGGAGGTTTTGTGACAGCGTAACAGTTGACCAGAGGCAGATGGCTATTCTGCACATTTTTCCTGAACTCTTCTTAAATCTGTATTTTCCACTGGGTATGTTTTTTGAATCAGAAGCTACTAGAATGTTAGAACTGTGCACCAGTGTAGGCTTTATTCCAGTGCAGAAATTGAAGCCCAGAAAGGCTAAGGGACTTGCCCAAGGCTGTTCAGCTGGCCTGTGGCCAAGCTGGACCCAGGTTTTGCGCCTTCATCCCTATGTCCTGAGGTTACGGCCTGCCAAGTGTAGGCACAGAGGTCAAGCAGCACTTGCTGAATGAGGGACCTGGCTGCCATGTCAAAGTCCCCTTTTTCTTTTATTCCTAGGAAAACTGTCTCCTTCAGGTTTCAAAGGAACACTCCTGAATGCGATGTTCTGGAATTTGGTGGATGGGTCCATGTGGATGCTCCCCCTTCCCTGCATCAGGCGCTGTTCCCTGGAAACACATGGGTTGTCTGGTTGCTTTGTGCCTGGTACTGTACTGAGCTCTGGGGACGCAAGACGGAAGCTAGGTCCCTTCTCTGAGTTGCTCTTAATCCAGGAGTTGGACAGAGGTCTAAACAAAGACACTTAGGCCTCAGGGTCCTAAATGCCACCACAGTGCCATCAACAGGGTATTCGAAGGCTTTCATTATGGCCTTCATTTCTTTCCAGATGACGAAACACTGAATCTTTGACATTATCATCTTTTTTGTTACTATCAGGGAAAATAATCGCTCGTCTTTATTCTGAAGATTCGACTGCCGACAGGCTAGAGGTCGAGGGCATTTCGTTGCAATCGGTGGCGGTGCTGTGCCTGAAGATCTTGCTGCTTTTCCTTTGCCACCTGGCAGCGTAATGAGCTGTGTAGGATGAGCCGAGGGGCCTTAGAAGGGTTAGGGGATGGACTAGAACACTTTTCCGTTATGTGTGCGAAGAATCTGCATTTCTCAGAGGAGCTGGGGAAGATGCGAGCTGGTTGTCTTTCATGACGCAGTCTGTGTTCATGCTCACACCAGTGGGCCATTATTCTTCTCCTGCTGCCTCCTTCCCTATGACAGGAAGCCTCGTCGCAGGCCACCATGGAATGCCTCACTGCCTCTCAGCTGCCCCTCCCTTGGGACAGGTTCGAGGAAGCTCTGGGTACAAACCCATGCACGCAACATGCACCGTTTCTTCTATCTGAAATTCAAGTTTCCTTCCAAGCTTTCTGAAGGAAAAGGAGAGGTTCCATAACACATCCAGGTTTACAAAAAAAGTAGATGGCCTCTGCAGATTCCCAAGGGCTTGGTCACAAGATAGCCTGCTTTAGACAGCCGGGTCACCCTATGTGTTCTGAAAAAAAGACTGATGTAACACAAATTTATTGTGTACTTAGAATACTTAAACACTGCATGGGATGCAAAGATGAGTAAGACATTCACGCCCTCAGTCATTCATTCAACGAACATCCAGCCAAGTGTTCCTCCTATGTGTCAGGCATTAAGCTAGTCACCAAGAATTTAACAGTAAGATGCTTCCTCCAGCGTCTAGTGTTGGCGACCTAGTGAGGACACAGCCAGGCAAATGAGTCATAGCAGTGCTGAGCCTCAGAGTCTTTGAAGTAGATATGGGGTGTCATGGGGACCTTTAAGAAGGAAGTACCCTCTGTGGCAGGTGAGAAAAGCACGCGCGAGGAGACCCACTCTCCGGGGCAGAAGCACTCTGGTGCTCCAGATGGCTGTCCAGTTAAAGAGAAATTCGTGACCTTGGCAAGTGCAGGATAGGAGTGTTCACCATGTCAAGTTTCCACCTTGAGCTACCTTCAAGTTTCCAAATCATTCCCCAGGAAGCTCTTCCAGAGAGCAATTGAACTATGAACCTGGAAGTCATTTGGTGGGGATTTTCCTTCTCAGAAAGGCAGCCAAACATCCACAGAAAAAGATCACCTTTTAAATGAAAGAAGCACGTTGTACTATTTGGCAAGTGACTGGGGCACGTGCACATGTGTGTATGTATGTTTGTGGGACACATGTTTGTGAAGAGTTTCAATTTCTCCAAGGAGCTCGGTAAAATGCCTTTAAAGTCTCATTCAACTAGGATTGTTTTTTTTTTTTTAATTTTTTTTTTTAAGATTTTATTTATTTGCGAGAGAGAGAATGAGAGACAGAGAGCATGAGAGGGAGGAGGGTCAGAGGGAGAAGCAGACTCCCCGCTGAGCAGGGAGCCCGACGTGGGACTCGATCCCGGGACTCCGGGATCATGACCTGAGCCGAAGGCAGTCGCTTAACCAACTGAGCCACCCAGGCGCCCCAACTGGGATTGTATTTTATTTTCCTTGAATTTTTGAATCAGGGAAAAGGCAGGGCTCTGATCTCCAACTTGGGCTGAAATGAACGTCCTCCTGTTGGCCGCCCCTTTGAGCCTGGGACCCCGCGCTACTGGGGATACTGCCCCCTCATGGTAGGATGTGCCTCTGCACGTTGTAACAGCAGCGGTCCCAAAGGATTTCAAGTTTGCTAGCTCAGTATTCCAAACTGATTGCTTTCAGAGCTTCCCTGGCAGCACAGTTCGGCTTTAATTTTGATAAAGTAAGTTTTCAAAGGCTTGAAGGGGAGGGAGAGAGCAGCAGAAGACATTGTTCTATCCAGCGTCTGTTGACCTGGACAGACAAGGCAATACACCAGACAAGAACTAATCTTGTTCTACCTAGAGAATAAGTCCCATCCTTTTCACTTTTCTGGCACATTTAACCCAGACAAGAGCTAATTAAAGCCCTTCCCATTTCTTTTTTTTTTTTTTTTAAGATTTTATTTATTTATTTGACAGAGAGAGACACAGCGAGAGAGGGAACACAAGCAGGGGGAGTGGGAGAGGGAGAAGCAGGCTTTCCGCTGAGCAGGGAGCCCGATGCGGGGCTCGATCCCAGGACCCTGGGATCATGACCTAAGCCAAAGGCAGACACTCAACGACTGAGCTACCCAGGCACCCCAAAGCCCTTCCCATTTCTTAAGGCTACCTGTCTTCTGTGCAGCACGTCTTGTCTTGCTTTTCCACTTGACTTCCTACTGCCTCTGGATACAAAGAAGTCAGAGATGATCTCCCACTATTTGGACGAGCTAGGTGCTGTGTTTACAGTCTCTTGCACTGAGCACTAACACCCTATGCCTGAGATTTTCCTAGTCTCTCCTATATCTCTGCGTGAGCTTGGGCTATCGCAGTCGGATCTTTGGCTCAGCAATTAGGGCAACCGATATGCTGGGTTGGGTAAAACATGGCCAGGGCTGCTCCATGCGAACCAAAGGAGGTAGCCACAAATAACCATCCCAAAATGTAGGTAGTGTGTTAGGAAATTTTGATGGCAAGAAGCAGTTTTTCTTAGATCATCTCAAGTAAGTCATCCTTACAGCAATGTTTTCTTCATCTGCTATGTACAAGGCACTGAGCTGGGGAAAGGTGTTTGGAAAGGGACACAAGGCAGTAAAGGGACAGGAATCACACAGAAGCTCCTGATCACCAGGTAAGGCCCCGTGGAAAGTGGCAGATAGTCAGGATTCATGAGTGCTCCTGAGACTGGGGTATCTGGTCACCCCCAAGGCTATAGACATAAGTTAAGCCTCTACTATGATGGTGATTCATTTGTTCCCTTTTTCTGCTCTTGCTGCTGTCATATCTGTGTCCATCCTCACAGCTTCTGACTACCTATAACTGTTTTCTCATGTCTCCTGCTAACTCTGGGGTCTCAGTGGCTCCCGCTACTTACTGGCCTCCACCTGCCTGCCACATTTGGGTGTCTTCTCAGTTTCTTCACGTGCTACCACGTAACTTATCTTTCCCTGTCTCTCCAGTTTGGATCCCGGAGCCTCAGAACTGATTGTCTCATTTAAGCTGTGTGTTCCCGCTGAGGCGGAGCTTTCAGTCCAAGCCATGACACAGGCTGCTGGTCAACCTTTGGGGCAGGAAAGTCTCATACAACCGGGGTATGTATGAGAAAGCCAAACGCAGGAATTAGCACGGAGACTCACTTGGAGCAGGGGCTGTCCATTCTCCAGATGAAAAGGCAGGGGAAGACTTCTCAGGGAAGAGAGCTGGCATGTGTTTAAGCCCAAGTGAGACAGAGTTTGGAAGAGCCAAAAACTTTAAGCTGACCAGTGTGGTAGGAGTGTGATGAGCAAGCAAAAGATGAGGCTGGAGAGGCAGGTGGGGGCTGGCATCCCTGGCAGCAGGATGGAGGAGGGACCTATGAGGAGGGCAGGCATGATGGCCATCATTATTTTATCATCATGAGTTTTGCTGGTGGGTCATCAAGACCAGGGGTTGACAACCTATAGCCTGTGGGCCAAATTCAGACGACTAGCCTGCCTTTTTTTTTTTTTTTTAAGATTTTATTTATTTCAGAGAGTTTTTAAGATTTTATTTATTTCAGAGGGAGAGAGCACGAGCAGGGAGGAGGGGCAGAAGGAGAGGGAGAGGGAGAAGCAGACTCCCCGCTGAGCAAGGAGCCCGATGCAGGGCTCCATCCCAGGACCCTGAGATCATGACCTGAGCCGAAGGCAGGCGCTTAACCGGCTGAGCCACCCAGGTGCCCCTGACTGCCTGTTTTTATATGAACTAAGCATGGTTTTTATATTTTTAAATTATTGGGAAAAAAAAGTCAAAAGAAAAATATTATTTCATGATATGTGCCATTTATATGCAATTCAAATTTCAGTACATAAATAAAGTTTTATTGGAACCTACAACCATTCCCATTTGCCCAAACTATCCCAGTTTGGCACTGAATGTCTTAGATCCCTGAAAACCCCTCAGTTCCAGGCAAATTGGGATGGTTTGTCAGCTGGAACGTAGCCAGGCTCACTCATTTTCATATTGTCTATGGTTGCTTTCATGCTCCAGCGACAAAGTTGAGTAGTTATGATAGAGGCCATATGGCTCCAAAAGCCTAGAATATTTACTATCTGGCCATTTATAGAAAAAGTTTGCTGACCTTTGATCAAGACCAATGAAAAGTAGATAACTTACCTGATAAGACAAGGGAATAAAACTGATTGTTACTTTAATGAGAGTGTTAACTATGCCTATTTATTTTCTCCATCAGAAGCTGATTCCTTTCTAAAACCTAAATTAGATTATGTCACTCTCCTGCTCAAGGTCCTTCAGTGGCTTCCCATCCCACTGGGAATTAAATCCAAGGATCCCATACATCCCTCTCAGACAGACCTCATCTCTTTCCTTCTCTTCGTCTTGCTTGCTCCACACCATTCCCGCCCCCTTGCTGTTCCTCAAACGTGCCCAGTATAATCCTGCCTCAGGACCTTTGTACTTACTGCTGCCTCTCTCCAGACCCTGTCTCCCAGATCTATGCACACCTCGCTCCTTCGCCTCATTCTTGTTTCAGTTCAAAGTTGCCTTTTCAGTGAAGCCTTTTCCCCCAGCATAGCACTCTTCACCTCCTGACATTACTTATTTATGTTCTGTGTCTATATACTAGAAGGTCAGGCACATGGGGACAGGGACCTTGTGGCACCCTTGCTCACAGAACAGTGATGGTGGGTTTGTGATGAATATTTGTTGGATAAATAAGTGGTTGGTGGAGTTAAGAATCTTATGCATGTCTCCAGGGCCATGTCCCCACTCATTGGGCCATATTACTACTAATCAGTATTTTATTTTAGCCAATATTGGTCCTGTTACAATTATGTAGCTGCCTGTCTCTGGCATCCAGTGGCCTCTTTTCCTGCCCAACACCTTGTATTTAATCATCTGAACATCTGCTCTGTGGCTATCTCGTGCCAGATTCAAACCTGAGATGCTTCCATTTCTCTTGTCCTGAGGATGGATGCGATAATCCTGGGCCCAGGGGTGGAATCAGGGTGATTCTTCAACCCCTGAAGCCGACAATGACATTTTATGCATAGATGCACTTTTCTAGGATGAGGGTCCAGAGCTGTTATCCAATCGTCAAGAGGGTCCTCAACCCTCAGAAAGCTGAAGAGCTGTGATTTTAAGCGACAGTAGTCCATTTGCTTAAATGTGTGCCAAGCTCTCTAGTCTGTTACCGGCCCTCCTGGGGGGTGCCCTCCACTCTCCAGTGTCCTGTGTTCTTGGCGCTCAAGCTGGTTTCGCTGGGATGCTGTCTGCCTCTGGAAGGTTCCTCCCTTCTGCCACCTTCTGAAACATGGTGAACCCCTCACCAGGCTCCTGTGCAGCTCGCAGGCCCCCCAGTGGCTGCTCGGCAGCAGCTGTTTGCGTTAGGGGCCACAGAAAGTGCTGGACCGAGCCTCCCGCATGGCCTCAAACAGCAAAACTCTCCGGGAAGGGCCCCTGACAGGTCCTGGCAGAATGACTTTAGATGCACTTCTCGGAGCATGAGGCCTCATTTACATCTTCTGTCAAGTATCTGTGCCGTGGGATCAGTTTCCTGCCAAGGCTCCCTGCTCCTTTCCCAGAGGAATCAGGAGCCCAGCCGCAGGGCTCCTGACGGGGAGGCACGACGAGAGAGCAAAGCAAACCAGAGAGCCCTTGGGGCCTGGTGGGGTGGCAGAACCAGAAAAGGTCACAAAAGGAAGAAGCTTAGGGACAAAAGAAACCACACCTCAGCTGTGAACCCTGACCTGTGGCATCAGCATCACCTGGGAACTTGCTAGAAATGCAAATTCGCTGGCCCACTCCAGACCCCTTAAAGCAGAATTTCTGGGGGCAGGACCAGCAGCCTGTGTTTTAACAAATCCTCCAGGTGATTGGGATGAATCCCTGAGCTCGGGCCGGGCCGCTGTGGGGCTTATTAGTGTTTAATGAGAGAGCAATGGAGGAAATCAATCAACCAATTATTCTTGCCTTGAGAAAGAGAACAGCACAATGTTCTCAGCCTGAGCTGCACATCAGAACCACCCTGACGGTTTTAAAAACCCCATTGCTCATGCCATGCCAGAACAATTACTCAGGAGTCTCTGAGGGGGACCCAGCCACAGACGTTTTTAAATCATACTAAGTGACTCGAATATGCTGCCAAAAGTGAGCGTTGTTATTGTAAGAGAAGGTATCAACAAGATCCTCTACTTTGAATGACTTTGAGAATTTATTTTTAAACAGGAACAACTTACATAAAAGTATGTATCAAATAACAAGTGATTTAGAAAAACTGGAACTTTATTTTTCTCTCCTTTAATAAAAAAAAGTCAGGAAGCAAAGAGCCTAGGACTGGGGCAGTGGCTCTACAATGTCTTCAGCAATTTGGGTCCTCTATCCTAGATGGCCACTCTATCCTGTCCTCATGGTCACAGTATGATTGCCAAAGCTCCAGCTATCAACTTCATGCTCCAGGAAGGAAAACTTAAAGGCTGAAGGACAAAAAGGGTAGTTGCTTGCTAGCTCAATCCCCTTATTATTTATTTTATTTTATTTTTAATTTTAATTCCAGTAGAGTTAACATACAGTGTTATATTAGTTTCAGGTGTACAATATAGTGATTCCATAATTCTACACGTTACTCAATGCTTATCATAAGTATACTCTTAATCCCCTTCAACTATTTCACCCATCCCCCCACCCACCTCCCCTCTGATAACCCTCAGTATGTTCTCTAGTGTTAAGAGTCTGTTTCTTGGTTTGTCTCCTTTTTTCTTTGTTTGCTTTGTTTCTTAAATTCCACATATAGGGTGCCTAGGTGGCTCAGTGGGTTAGGCGTCTGCCTTCAGCTCAGGTCACGATCGCAGGGTCCTGGGATTGAGTCCCGCATTGGGCTCCCTGCTCAGCGGGGAGTCTGCTTCTCCTGCTCCCTCTACCCCACCCTCTGTTCGAGCTCTCTCTCTCACGCTCTCTCTCAAATAAATAAATAAAATTGTAAAAAAAAATTCCACATATAAGTGAAATCATATGGTATTCATCTTTCTCTGACTTATTTCACTTAGCATTATACTCTCTAGCTCCATCTGTGTGGTTGCAAATGACAAGATTTCATTCTTTTTATGGCAGAGTAATATTCCATTGTGTATATATATCACATCTTCTTTATCCATTCATCTATCAATGGACATTTGAGTCGCTTCCATAATTTGGCTATTGTAGATAATGCTGTGATAAACATAGGGGTGCATATATCTGTTCAAATTAGTGTTTTCATATTCTTTGGGTAAATAACCAGTAGTGGAATTACTGGATCTTATGGTAATTCTATTTTTAACTTTTTGAGGAAATTCTATTTTTAACCTCCATCCTGTCGTCCACAGTGGCTGCACCAGTTTGCATTCCCACCAATGGTGCACAAGGGTTCTTTTTTCTCTACATCCTCACCAATATTTGTTGTTTCTTGCATTTTTGATTTTAGCCATTTTGACAGGCATGAGGTGTTTTCCCTCTACACATACTTTGTTGAGGGTTTTGATCATGAATGGCTGTTGTATACTTCATCAAATGCTTTTTCAGCATCTATTGAAATGACTATATGGTTTTTATCCTTTCTCTTGTTGATGTGATGTCTCACATTGACTGATTTGCAAATACCGAACCACCCTTTCATCCCAGGAATAAATCCCACTTGATCCTGGTGAATGATTTTTTTTTAATGTATTGTTGGATTAGGTTTGCTAATATTTTGTTGAAGATTTTTGTATCTATGTTCATCAGAGATATTAGCTTGTAGTTCTCTTTTTTTGTAGTGTTTTTATCTGGTTTTGTTATCAGGGTAATGCTGGCCTCATAGAATAAAATTTGGAAGCTTTCCTTCCTCTTCTATTTTTTGGAACAGAATAGGTATATAATTCTTCTATAAATGTTTGGTAGCATTCACCTGTGAAGCTGTCTGGTCCTAGATTTTTGTTTGCTGGGAGTTTTTTGATTACTGGTTTAATTTCATTGCTGATAATCTGTTCAAATTTTCTAAGTCTTCTTGGCTCAGTTTTGGGAGGTTATAAGTTTCTAGGAATTTATCCATTTCTTCTAGGTTATTCAGTTTGTTGACATACAAGTTTTCATAATATTCTCTTATAATCCTTTGTATTTCCATGGAGGCAGTTTTTATTTCTCTCTTTCATTTCTGATTTTATTTGAGTCTTCTCTCTCTCTCTCTCTGATGAGTCTGGTTAAAGGTTTATCAATTTTGTTGATCTTTTCAAAGAACCAGCTCTTGGTTTCATTATTTTATTTATTTATTTATTTATTTATTTATTTATAGTTTCTATTTTGTTTATTTCTTCTCTAATCTTTATTATGTCCTTCCTTCTACTGGTTTCAGGCTTTGCTTGTTCTTCTTTCTCTAGCTTCTTTAGGTGTAAGGTTAGATTTGAGATTTTTCTTCCTTCTTGAGGCAGGTCTGTATTGTTATAATCTTTCCTCTTAGAACAGCTTTTGCTGCATCCCAAAGATTTTGAATTGTTATGTTTTCATTTTCATTTGTCTCCATGTATTTTTTTATTTGCTCTGATTTCTTGGTTGACCCTTTCATTGTTTAGTAGCAGGTTATTTAATGTCCATGTATTTGTGTTCTTTCCAGATTTTTTCTTGTGGTTGATTTCTAATTTTGTAGTGTTGTGGTCAGAAAAAATAGATGGTATGCCTTCAGTCTTTTTCAATGTGTTGAGACTTGTTTTGTGGCCTAATATGTGATCTATTCTGGAGAATGTCCCATGAGCACTTGAAAAGAATGTGTATTCTGTTTCAGGATGGAATGTCCTGAATATATCTGTTCAGTCCATCTGGACCGATGTGTCATTCAAAGCCACTGTTTCCTTGTTGATTTTCTTTGGATGATCTATCCATTGATATAAGTGGGGGTGTTAAAGTCCCCTACAATTATTGTATTATTATTGATTGCTCTCTTTATGTTTGTTGTTAGCTGCCTTATGTATTTGGGTGCTCCCAGGTTTGGTGCATAAACATTTACAGTTGTTGTATCTTCTTGTTGGATCGTTCCCTTTATCATTTGTGTCCTTCTTTGTCTCTTGTTACAGTCTTTGTTTTAAAGTCTATTTTGTCCAATATAAGTATTGCTACCCCAGCTCTCTTTTCACTTCCATTTGCATGATAAATACTGTTCCATTCCTTCACTTTCAATCTGCATGTGTCTTTAGGTCCAAAATGAGTCTCTTGTAGGCAGCATATAGATGGATCTTGCTTTTTTATCCATTCTGTTACCCTAGTCTTTCTTTTTTTCTCCATTATTTTTTTTGTTATGTTAATCACCATACATTACATCATTAGTTTTTGATGTAGTGTTCCATGATTCATTGTTTCTGTATAACACCCAGTGCTCCATGCAGAACGTGCCCTACGCTAGTCTTTTGATTGGAGCATGTTGTCCATTTACATTCAAAGTAATTACTGATAGGTATATACTTATTGCCATTTTGTTACTTGTTTTGTGGTTGTTTTTGTAGTTCTCTGTTCCTTTTTTCTCTTGCTCTCTCCTCTCATGGTTTGCTGGCTTTCTTTAGTGATATACTTAGATTCCTTTCTTTTTCTTTTTTTGCATATCTGCTACTGGTTTTTGACTTACGGCTACCATTAGGTTTATATATAATGTCTTCTGCATATAACAGTCTATATTAAGTTGATGGTTGCTTAAGTCTGAACCCATTCTTTACTCCTCTCACTCCACATTTTAGGTATATAGTGTCATACTTTACATCCTTTTATTTTGTGAATCCCTGGACTGATTTTTATAGATACACTTCATTTTATTGCTTTTGTGCTTCCTACTTTTCTTGCTCTGCTTATGGTCTTTCCTTTCCACTCAAAGAGTCCCCTTTAACATTTCTTGTAGGGCTGGTTTAGTGATCATGAATTCCTTTAACTTTTGTTTGTCTGGGAAACTCTTTATCTGTCCTTCTATTCTGAACAATAGCCTTGCTAGATAGAGTATTCTTGCTTGCAGGTTTTTTCTTTCAGCACTTTGATTATATCATGCCACCCTCTTCTGGCCTGCAAAGTTTCTGCTGAAAAGTCAGCTGAATACATTATGGGCTTTCCTTTGTATGTGTTTTCTTTTCTCTTGCTGCTTTTAAAATTCTCTCTTCAGTGCTACTTTTTGCCATTTTAATTACTATGTGTCTTGGTGTGGAACTCCTTGGGTTGATTTTTGGGGGTGTTCTCTGTGTCTCCTGGATCTGGATTTCTATTCCTTCTCCAGGTTTGGGAAGTTTTCAGCTATTATGTCTTCAAATAAATTTCCTGACCCTTTTCACTCTCTTCTCCTTCTGAGACACCTATAAAGTGCATGTTATTACACTTGATGGTGTCACTGAGTTCCCTTAGTCTATTTTCATTAATTATTATTTTTTCTCTCCTTCCTGTTCAGCTTGATTGCTTTCCTTTACTCTGTCTTCCGGGTCACTGATCTGTTCTGCTTCCTCTGGTCTACTATTTATTCCCTCTAGTGTATTTTTAATTTCAGTTATTGAGTTCTACATCTCTGATTGGTTCTTTTTTATGTTTTCTATCTCTTTGTTGAGAGTCTCACTGAGGTCCTCCCCTATTTTCTCAAGTCCAGTAAGTATTTTTATGACCATTACTTTAAATTCTCTATCAGGAATATTACTTTTTTCCATTTCACTTAGGTCTCTTCTGTGATTTTGTCCTGTTCTTTCATTTGAAAGAGACATATTCCTCTGTCTCATTTTGTCCAACTTTCTCTTTCTACGTGTTAGGAAAGTCAGCTACATCTCCTGCTTTTGAGAGGAAGAGATCCTGTGGTGCTCTGTAGTACAATATCCCCTGTTCACCAGAACCTGGTGCTTCAGGAGTGTTTCCTATGCATGTTGCATGTGCCCTCCTGTTGTGGCTGAGCCCCATTTGCCTGCATCCCAGTCATTGGCAACGGCTCTCATTGCCTGTTGTGGGCGGGGTTTAGTCCCTGTCTTGTTAGAGGGCCAGTCCGGAGCCAGCTTGGGTTTGAACTGAGTCAGATCAGGCATTTGCCAGAGATGCGGTAGCACCAAATTGCAGGGTGCTTTCCCCATGCTGTCCCCTGAGAAGCCTGCATTGGTAGGCGGGGCCAGCAGTCAGATCAGCTGTCTGCACCCTACCCGCTGCTGGGGCCACAGGTGGACTGGTGTGTGTGGTTATCTTCCCCTCTCCCCGTGGCAAGAGTCACTTTGGAGTGGTGTTGGCCACTGTCCGGGCTGCTCGCATGCTGCCAGGCTTGTGGCACTGCTTTGGATGGGCTCTGGTCAAGGGCATATTGGAGGGATGAGTCCACAGGAGAACTCGGGGGTGGGGCAGGTTGTGCCAGCAAGACCTGCACTGATCTGCTGCGGAAGGGGGCCTGCAGCCACCTGGAAGAGCTCATACCCAGGCTGGGATGGAGGCAGCATGTCTGCAGGAGAACTCAGAGGCAGGGCGTGCACTGTTAGCAAGTTAGGTGGAGTATGTTCCTGCTGAGCTGGTTCCTGCAGGTGTCTGGGTGTCTCGGTTGGGGAGCAAGGGAGGGCAATGGCACCACCAGCTCTTTTGTTCTTGGAGAAGTCTCCCGAAGATCCCTGCATCTCCAGCACATGCGCAGAGATTAGTAAATAAATCTCCTTAGCAAGTAAATCTCCTTCCTGTATACCCCAGGTGTTTTTCAAACTGCTGCTTCTATGCCGTATCTCCGTGGGGCTGTTTGTTGTGCTATCTCTTTAAGGGCTAGGATTATTTCCTATCACTCCAGCTCTCCCGGAGCTGCTGATTTTTAAAATTCCGGGTATTAAGCCCCACTGCTTATTAGGCCCCTCTGGTTTTCAAAGCCAAATGTTATGGGAATTGGTCTTCCCCATACGGGTTCCTGGGGTGCCTAGCGTGGGGATTTGCTCCTCTCCCCTCTCTATGCCCACCACATCCCTCCCTCCTGCAGATAGCTTAACTCACAACCGCGTCTCCGCCCTTCCTACCCTCTTTGATGTGGCCTCTTTTCTACATTTATCTGTGGAGAGTTTGTTCTGCCAGTCTTTGGGTCATTTTCTGGGTTATTTATACTGATATGGGTGTTATCTAGGACAGCTTAGGGTCCTCCTGCTCTACCATCTTCCCTGGAAGTCTAGCTTAACGCCCTTTAAAGAACATTCCTGGAAGCCCCACCTACGGACTCCTGATTAGATCTCCTTGGTCAGAACTATAGGTGGGGGTGGACCCCCAGAGCTGCAGGTGGAATATGAAAGGCAAAGCCCCCCACCCACCCAGACCCCAACACAGGCTAAGTATGAGGACTGCCTGGTAGTCAGGGCCAGCACCCAGCTTTATACAAAATGAGGAAAGTGGTGACTCACAATTTTGGGAGAAAGCGGAGTGACCTTTGAATCGCCCACTCACATACTATGCATTTAGGACTGACTGTGCATTGTGTGTGTATCTATAGATGGTATAAATATATACATATATTTATATGAACCGTGGCAATTCTCTTGAGTTGTTATGCAATAAAGATAAAAGGATAAAAATAGATCACACTAAGGGTATTTGGTGAAACATCTCATAAGCAGCCTGGAAAATTTAATGCTGACAAACCGGGTAAGCCACACAGTGAGGTCTCTCTGTCTCACCCTCAGTATGAAGAGAATAAACATGTCCAAAGCCCTAAGGCCAGTGATGTCAGAGGCCAGGTAGGGACACAGGAACCACAGCAAAACAGAGAGGTCAACTAAGGTGGTCTGGGGGTGGGGGGGAGGGGCGGGTCTCTTTTGCAAATCCACCCCCACCCCTTGCTTTGATATTCTTCCTGGAGGTTCCTAGGGCTAAGATAAGCTAGGGCTTTAGACTTATCGTGGGTGTACGTCACCAAAAACACCTGCCTGGAAGGCAGAGCAATGGATAAGACATGTGTCAGATCTGATTTCCTTGCTGGCTCATGAATGACCCATGGGAACTCACTGAACATCTCCATACTCAGCTACCATCTTGAGAAAGGGGGCATTCAGATGCCTAAATAATCCTCCTGAACTGTCACAAGCTTATGGCATAGTCCACATTTTCAAAAAGTGACAGCTGTATGCAAATGGAGCTTGGCATTATTCTGCTTCATTATCAGGCTCCCATCTTTCCTCCACATCTCTCTGTCCACGACCCTCAGGGCTGAGCTTTCTGGTAACCCATGTTAAGGAGATGGCAGGAGTGATCCTCTCACGCAGCCTATCTTCATCGTTTCTTGAGGTGCAACATTTTCACCCAAAAGGTTGACTTTCTGGGTGTGAGACAAAAGGATGAAGAGTGTTTTGTGACAGGGGAGCGCTTGGTCCCCTAATCTCCAATCACACAGGCAGCAACTTATTGAGCAGGGCTCACTAGGGCTCAAAAGCATGGAACAGGCTTTCTCACTTTTGGAAAGTGGTGCTTAAATTTCTTGGTACCACTTGTAATTTGGTGGAACTGGAAATTTCAGAAAAATAAGCTTGAGTGTAGGCTTCTTCCCGGAAAGTTCTGCATCTAAGTAACTGCCTTCCTTTTATGGAATTCTGAGCCCGGAGTGCCTCCTTGATGACTTGGCTGAGGATAAGTACTCAGGGGTGTCCTCTTGTGTGCTGTACTGGTCACTAATGCCACCATATCACAGGGAAAGTTGCAGGGATGGGGACAGTACTCCTGTTAAGCTTTGTTCATAGCTATGTGTAACTTTGTGATACTGCGATTTATTTTTATTTTTTATGTTTTTATTTTCTTTTTCATTTTCTTTTTTGTGTGTGATACTGTGATTTATAACAAGAAATATATATTTGGTCTTTGTCCCCCTTTCTGGCTTAGAGCTCTCCTAAAACCTTTGGAATTTCCTAAGTGATGGGAGTAATAACGGTGTCTTTTGTTATGTCAATGAGGTAGCTTTGGGAAAGCACCCCCATCTAAGGAAGGGGTGGTTGCCAGGGAAACCAGCCATGTGACCAAAGGGTTGGGCCTTTTGGCTACACCCCTCAACCTCATGGGAGGGGAAAGGGGCTGGAGGTTAAATCGATCACCGGTGGTCAATGATTTAATCAATCCTGCCTATATGGTGAATCCTCCATAAAACCCCAAAATGATGGGGTTCAGAGGACTTCCAGGTTGGTGAACCTGTGGAGGTGGTGGGAGAATGGCACCCTGGAGAGGTCATGGAAGGTGCATATCTATATCCCCCTACCTTGCTGTATGCATCTCTTCCATCTGGCTGTTCCTGAGCCATATCCTTTTACAATCAACTGGTGATCCGGCAAGTAAAATGTTTCTCTGAGTTCAGGGAGCTGCTCTAGCAAATTAATGGAACCCAAAGGGGGCTGGGGTCTTTCGAACCTCCGATCTATAGCCTGTTCGTTGGTGAGAAGCACAGGTGATAACCTGGACTTGTGATTGGCACCTGAAGTGGGCAGTGGGGGCAGTCTTGTGGGACCAAGCCCTGAACCTGTGGGATCTGATGCCATCTCCATGGAGATAGTGTCAGCATGTAGTTAAATTGTAGGGCATCCAGCTGACATGGGGTTGCAGAATTGCTTGGTGGTACCAGAAAAACACATTGGAACCTTGAATGTAAGCAAGGGGTCCCTGTGGGCCCATCTCCTGCGTAGGGTTGCATCAAATCCTACCACCCAAAGTAATTAAAAGTGAGCCCCCAAATCCCACTGCACAGTCTACACCCCAGACCAATTCAATCAGCAGCTCTGGGGAGTGGGGACGGAACCCATGAAGCGCCGCGATATTGCAGTGCCCAGCCAGGACTGAGAACCGCGGTGAGCGGGTTAGGGAGGATACCCTGAGAAAATGGCTTTTGAGTAGAGATCTAAAAGATAAGGAGAGAGCCAAGAGAAGGTTTGGGAAAAAGAGCCAATGAAAGGCATTATTCCAGTAATTCAGAGAAAAATAGCTTGTTTGCCTTTTTAAAATGATTATCCTGTAGGTAACGGTGAGGGCAGCTGGAGCCTCAAAATCCAAACCAACTCGGTTCATGCCCCCAGCCTGCTCCTGCTTTTTCCTTACTCAGGGCAGTGCCTCCTGTGTTTCCAGGCCAGTCGGCTTGGTCACCCACGGATGGTATTCTCCTTGCTTCTGAACCTTGGCTCTTGAGACTCTCCCCATGGGGGCTACCTTCCTTTCTTCTCTCTGCTGATCCATCACCGCCTTTTATGCCCTGCTCAAAATTCACCTCTTTCAGAAAGATGGAAGATGAAAGAGAAAGTAGGAGCTAGCACAGCTATGGATCAAAGCTGCGCTCAGCTAAAAATAGCACAGAGCTCATGTAGATGGGCTTGTCGGTAATTCCTGGACAGTTTCCAGTGAGCGAGGGCTCCTCGATACTTGAAAGTGAGTTCTAAAGAGATGGGCAGCCAAGTTATTAGAACTTCGATTGCCTAGCTCCCTTAAGAGACTGGGTGGCTGAGGTTAATAGAGGGGGTACATAGCACGGGACTGATAAAACACGTGAAATGACTTTTGAAAACTGAACCCTGAAAAAAATCTATGACACAAATCCATCCTGTGACAAGATTTCTTCTCATTTTCCTCTTAGTATCAATAATAGGGGAAAATATAGTTCATTTCCAGCTGTAAGTCATTTTAGGTGATGTTTTGTTGTACTCTTTTCCCCTAGTGAATAGTAAAATGATTTATAAAATTCTTTTCTATTATGACTAAGACAGATATTTACAGATTAATAGTTGTTCTAGCTAAAATAGATATATAAAAGCTTAGTAGCTATAATAATGATTCATATTTATTGAATGCCACTCTAGGCCGGTTATTTTTTATACATGAATTAATTTTCACATCCCCAAAGCGTAGGTATCCTTAGAGTCACTTATCAGATGAGGAAGTTAGGGTTCAGCAAGATGAAGTCATTCTCCAAACTCACACGGCTGCTAAGTGTTGGAACTAAGACTGGACCCCCGTCTGTTTGATTCAGAGACCAGCTGCTTACTGCTCATCATGTGGCCTTCTTGCTTTGGAAGTGTTTCAGCTCTGACAATCTCATGCCAAGGAATGAAGGGAAGCTAGAGTTTTTAGTCATATCAAATTGAGAGAAATAAGGATGCCCTGCCTCGGTGTCAGAGAACACCAGCATGGATGGGTCAGAGATAGTCATGCCGTGAACAAATGTTTATCAAAGGGTCTTCTATGTGCCAGGCATCTTCTAGGTATTGGGATGTAGCAGTGAATAAACCAGAAAAAAACCAAAAATCCTGCCCTCTGGAAATTTATATTCTGGTGCGAGGGAGATAGACAAGTTTAAAAAACAAGTACAATGTATATTATGTCACATGGTAATAAAGGCTATAGAAATAAAGCCCTGGAGGGAGGATAAGGCAGTCAGGGAGGGAGAGCAATTTAAACTCAGGTGATCAAGGAAGGACTCCCTGAGAAGGTGACTTTTGAGCAAAGACCTGAAGAAGGTGGTGGATGTTTGCAGAGGAACATTCCAGACAGAGGGGACAGCAAGTGCAAAGGGCCTGAGGGTTTGCTGGACTTGAGTGAGCAAATGGTGAGATGAAGCCAGACGGGTATTTGGGGGATCCCGTGGGGCTCTCACTGGCCTCTGTAAGGAACAGGACCTTTCCTCTGAAGGAGATGGGAAGCTGTGGGAGTGGTGGAGGGTCCTAAGAAGACAGAATCTTAGGATGTTGGTTTTAATGGGATCACTCTGGCTGCTCTGCTGGGGGTAGCCTGAAGTGGGCGCAAGGACAGAATCAAGGACACGGGTTAGGAGGCCACCGCAGAAGGCCAGATGCGCGATGATGGGGCCTTGGGCCAGCGAGATAGGGATCGAGGCCGTGCTGGATACACTTAAAGGAAAGGCAGGTCATTCGGTGGTGGACGAGGTGCGGTGCGTGAGGGAGAGAGAAGGGACAAGAATCACTGCCAGGTCCGGGCCTGACCAGCAGGAGGGGCGGAGCTGCCACTGTCCGAGCCGAAGGAGCCTGGGAGCAGCAGATGTGGGAGCAAGCCAAGTGGCCGGTGCTGGACGGACTTGGTTTTGGTCCTCCAGCTGGAAATTCGGGTGGAGACGTTGAATAGGCTATTGGAGAGTTGGGCCTGGAGTTCAGAGAGAGACTAATTTCGGACCGGAAGGTGTAGAGTCTGCTTGCGTGTGACCGTTCACAGCCGGCCTGCGGCACAGCGCAAGGGGCCAGGTTCCCGCTTCTCCTGGGTGAGCAGCATCCGCTGGGATGGTGCACGGAGCCCGCCGCCCAGATTAATTCCACCTCTTCCTGCCCCCGACGCCCTGGGAGCTCTGGAATCCACGGGTGAACGGGGGGTGGGAGGGTGGGGTTAAGAATGGGGTTTTGCCGGTTACTTGCAGACCCACCAATAAAAGGTAGTGGGAGAAGGAAGGCTGGAATAGGCTGCCGGGGGACGCGGGACGCCGGAAGTGGGGGAAGAGCTGTACCTGGCGAGCTTCCGGTGGGAAGGATCAGCCGCAGCTGGGGGCGGGGCTTGCTGGGGCGGGGCTTGAAGGACGAGACGGGAGGAGGCTTCAGGGTGCTGCGAGGCAGAGGAGGGTGGGCAGGGGAGTTAGCGCGTTCTTAAATGGGAGAGGGGAGAAGAGGGTTTTCTCTAAGCCTCATCCTCCGATTTGCCGAAATGAAGAAAAAGAATGAAGTATGTGGAAGTATATGTGATATACAGAGAAACCAGAAAGCACGGTCTGAAGACAGTATCCACTGCGAACATCTGGGCATTAAAGGGCCTTGAGGATTGATTTAACAAGTATTTATTAAGCCTCTACTATGTTCCAGGCACTCTGGGTTGTTAGGGATCCAACAGTAAACAAAGGAGATGAAGATCTCTGTCTTCATAGAGCTTACACTGTAATGGGGGAGATAAACATTGAACAAAATGAATGAGTTAACCCCGCAGTGTTTCAGAAGCTGGTGTGTGGGCACAGGGGCATCTAGAAGGGATGGGAATAAAAACCGCAAGGTGGGATATGGTGTGAAATGAGTGAGCAGCCAGGGGGCACCGAGGCTGGTTTGCTCAATTAGGATGTGGGGGTAATGCCATGGGAGGGCTGGGGCCCTGGGATTCAGTGGCAGCTGTGGCTACATCTCCAGCTTTTGAGAAGTGGAGAGATTTCTCTAAGACTCTAGGAGAGGAAACTGAGGCACCCAAATGAAGATCTTTCTCTGGGAATGATGAGGGCTGGCGGTGCAGATAGGCTCCCAGTGGGCTGATGTCAGGGGAGGCCCTGAGGGGGCAGCGCACACACCATGTTGATTTTCTCTGGCCTGGCCTCCTAGCCTGAACAAACTGCCCGCAATGTGGGTGTGAAAGACAAGGATGCTGTATGGTTTGAATTGTCTCCCCCAAAACTCATATGTTGAAGTCCTAACCCATGAGATCTCAGAATGCGACCTTATTTGGAGATACGGTCTGAACCAAGTTAAAATGAGGTCATCAGGGTGGGCCCCCCTCCAACATGACTGGTATCCTTATAAAAGGGAGAAATTCAGACACAGATGTGCATGTGGGGAGAGCACCACGTGAAGACCAGAGTCCCACTGCTGCAGGTGAAGCCAGGAGAGAGGCCTGGAGCAGAGCCTTCCCGGGCACCAGTCAAGATCGTGGCCCTGCCAACACCGCGATCTAGGACTCAGGACTCCAGAACCAGGAGACAGTAAACTCCTGCTATTTAAGCCACCCAGTCTGTGGCCCCCTATTATGGCAGCCCCAGGAGACTGACACAGACACCAGAGAGAGCACCGTCTTCTCATTCCTCCTGGACAGAGAAAGAGCTAGTAATGGAATGGACGGGAAGATGGAGGTGAGAGCATTGGAATTGCTTCTGATACTAAGATGGAAACTTTCTTCCTTAAAATAGAAGCAGACAGAGGGCTTTTCTGGGTCAGAGCTGATCAAGAACATGTGGTTTGCGGGGGGCGGGGGAGCCTCTGAGGGTGTCTGGGTGGCAAAGTCGGTTAAGCATCCGACTCTTGGTTTGGGCTCAGGTCATGATCTCAGGGTCGTGAGATGGGGCCTTGCGTCTGGCTCTGCTCAGCGTGGTGTCTGCTTGGGATTCTCTCTCCCTCTGCCCCTCCTGTTCATGGTCTCTCTCTCTAAAATAAATAAATATTTTAAGAGAAAGAAAGAAAGAAAGGAAGAAAAAGAAAGAAAGCAAGCAAGCCTCTGAGATGATTTCAGTTGGAACCATTTGGGCCTCTCGTGAAAAGCAGAACTTTAAAAATTCTCGGTCTGATGCTACAGTGAGTACTTGTCAATATCTGTTCGGTGCATCACAAAGCCGAAGTCTGGGCTCCCGGGACCAGGCAGCCACACACGGCGTACCCCGTGCTGAAGGCTTTTACAAAACGGTTTCAGTGCAGGCAGGCTGTCAAAGGATTTCAAAGCTGCTACAGCAAAGAGTTGGAAAACATGCCCTGTGCTGGGAGGCAGAGGAGGTTTGGTGTCTCTTTTATTTTCTTTTTTTTTTAAACTATTTAAGCCCAAATGGCATCTGCAGATCCAAGTGGGGGAGAAATGCAGATCTGTTCACTTCGGCACACGTGGTCCAGCTGAGCAGAACATCCACGGGGCCAGGCAGCCGATCCGGGCTGCGGCCGGCGCCTCCCATCTGCATCCAGCGGAACACGTGCCCAACACACGCACAAAACAGTATGGATATTTAGACACGAGAGTACTTTATAATTAGAGAATAATTGTTGCTTCTTTTGGCATTCTTTTTAAGATGAATCTATTGAAACCCTTTGCTAATATGGGGCTTCTCTGAAGCGTGGCTGGGGAGTTGCCAGGACCATAAGACAACGTGAAATATTAACACAAGCCAGCCATCTGCACATCCGAAATGAGACCTCTCCAGAATATGATGCCCATTGGCAAGAAGGCATCAGCTCTCTGCCATTCTCCTTAGTGATAAACCTGCTGTTGAAAACACAAGCCCATTTTAATGAGACGTTCATTTATTTTTGTCATCTGCTCGTCACAGGGCTCCACGGTTGAGCCCTTTAAGGAAACTGAGACACTTAACGTATGTGACCACCCTGTGTGCCTCGGGTACAGAATCCCCAGCTGGACCCACTAGGCCGGCCCAGCTCAGTGCCTTGGTCTATAGACCTAACCCTGCCCACTTAAGAAGACAAACAGGAAAATCAATGGAAACTGAACAGGTTACTGAGCTGAAAAAATGGCAACCAGTGTGGGCATTTCTGAGATCCCAGAATGATATCTTTGGTGTAAGGGAGCCCAGTGCACACACCTTATTCGTGCAAGGAAAACAATCTATCATCTCAGAACGGGTCCGTGTTTGGGTGGTGGACAGATGGCCACGCAGCCCCACCCACCGTGGGCACCCCTTCTGTCCCTGGTCTTCCCAATGTTTTCAGACAGATGAAATCAGATGACAATAAACAATAAGGGCACTTTGAAAAAAAAAAAAAATCTAAGCATCCACGATCCCCTTGCTATTGTGAAACTTTCTAGAACTCCACGGCTAAATACATCTGTAGGATCTCTATGGGGAAAGAAGACTGTAGGCTGCTCATAGAAAAATGAGCATTTTATGATCTGTGGCCAGGGAATCACTTCAGGAGGACGGCTGGAGATGGCAGATTTTCTGAAAAGATGAGATGTGACTGGCTGAAGGGATTTCTCCAAATCCCTTTTCAAAACAAAAATCCCATGTATGTTCTTTTTTTTAACCCAAAGCTGGTGCCCAAGGAGAACTGTATTTTAGAGCAGAAGCCAGGCATCTTCTGTGGAGGCCGGCTGCCCCTCAAGGGAGGCCGCTCGGACCCATCCGGGTGCTCCCACGGCCTCGAGCAATCGCCTCCTGTGGTTTCACACATCCGCACAGAGAAGTAGATGGTGCTCCTCCGGGGCCCTGTGGTGTAGACACCCCCTCTACGTGTGGTCCCCGGCCAGCATGGAGAGCCCCTGGGAGTGTGCTAGAAATGCAGAATCTCAGGCCCCACCCCACATGTGCCGAATGAGAACCTGCATTTTCACAAGATCCTGGGTGACCCGTGTGCACTGTCAACTTGAGAAGCGTTGCTCACACTGCTCAGAGGTGACCTAATGATATGGTCAGGGAGTAGTTAAAATCATCTTCAAAAACCATTCAAGAAGGCTGCATGCTGTGGAATTCCAACTACTGTATATGATATTCTGGAAAATGCAATACTGCAGAGACAGTCAAAGACCAGTGACTACAAGGAGTTGGTGGGGGGAGGAAAGATGAATTGGGGGGCACAGGGGATCGGTAGGGCAGAGAAACCACCCTGTATGGTACTGTCATGGTGGATTCATGTCATTACATGTGTGTTGAACCCAGGGAAGGCACAGCAGGAAGAGTGAACCCCATGTAAACTATGGACTCTAACGAATCACAATGTACATTTGCTCCTTGAGTGTGATAAACGTGTCGCACAGATGCACGATGACAGTAAAAGGGGTAAACAGCAGAGTGGGGGTGAGGGAGCATATGGGGACCCTCTGTACTTTCCACTCATTTTTCTGTAAGCCCCAAACTACTCTCAAAACTAGTCTGTTAATTCGACAACCACCACAACAAACCAGTGGGGCGGGCAGACATTCTCTCCCATTCTGGAGTGTATACAACCATCCCCGAGCTGTCTTTCTGTCATTTCTTCTTGCCTGACGTGAACGGCCGCTACCATTCTGCCCTATACTCCTGTGGGACCCCCCACTGGCCAGGAAGGAGACACTGTGGGCTGTGGGGAGGGACGGGGGTCCCCATGAGCTGGGGTGCCCCAGCCAGGCTCTGCACCATCTTCCCGTGTCCTACGGCGGGGTCGGCCCTGGCTTTACAGAGGGGAGCCTGATGGAACCCTCGCTGGGACGTAGGAATGGGGAGAAAACACAGATGCATCGATGTCGTGCTCCAGTAAGCTGAGTAGGAGATCACCAAAGTACTCATCCTGGGGGAAAGCAGAATACAGCACAGATTCTAAAGAGCAAGTGTCTGTGCCAATCTATGCATCTCACACTCTTTGTTTCAATATGAATTTAATTAAGCACAGAATTCTAGCCGGGTGTGTAAAGAATGAAGGAAATGGCCTTGTGTGTTAGAAACCACCTCTGGCAACAATAGAACATTCCACACTAGCCTGACGACTTGACCCAATGGAGGAATTCACGTTTTCCGTGTATACAGCAGCTGGGTGCGTCTAGAAATCCCCCGGTTAGGAAGGGGGCGCCGGGAGGGTTTGGGCTGTGGACAGACCCTGCTCAGCACCAAGTCCTTGACAACACAACCACGTGCAAACACACAAGTAGACAAAGAACGTGAAGTCGGTAAACACGCTAACGGTGGGCACAAAGATGGACTGTCCTCTGGGAGTGACAGCTGATTCCGTCTCTCCCCACGTCTGGTCACAAATCCTGCCCCGAAGTCGTTTCAGGGAGGCCAGCAGGTGATGGGTTTGGAAGCAGGGTGGCGCCGGGGCAGAGGGAAATAGGACGGTCACACCGCTGTGCGTGACGCAGGCCACACGTTCTCTCTTGAGTGTCCTCAGATTTCTGCCCACAAGGCTGGGTGCTGCTGGCTGGCGGCCATCAGGTCACAGGGGACGCGAGGTCTTCCTTCCTGCCGTGGGGGGCCCGGGCGCCATCTTGACGGTTGTGGAGTTGGGCCGAGTTTTGTTTTTACTGACACGTGGCTCCTTCTGTCTCTGGCTGATGTTTTGGAGTGATCTCAGCCCCAGCATTTTACAATACTTGTTACACTGGTGTAGCGCTTCGAACTGGTCGATGAAGGTCATGGAGCAGTTGCCTTTAAATCCTTTGTACCTGTGAGTTTGGGTAGAAGGACACAGACTTTTTTAAAAACAGGACACTTCACCAGCTTTAACAGGGGAGACTAAGGGTACATGGAAAATATACTGATTCCCACTCTAGACAAGAAGGGCTAAATGTTTGTCACAACTATTGAAAGGAGAAACAAACCCTGTGGGACTGAGCAAAGGCAAAGACCCACTGGCATGCAGAGTACAGACCCAAGGCCTGGGATTACACAAGTCTTCTAGATGCTTATGGTTCCAATAAAACAGCATGTTATTGCTCTTTTCCTTTTAGTCATAGTGACTAGTGCTGGACCATCTTGATAAAAATTAGACCTCCTGGTGGTCTGAAAGCTACCCCATCCCACCCAGAGGTTCTAAATAAAAAATTCTACAACTTTGGGGCTGGAAAAAATTATTTCGTTTAGACCTTTTGATTTATAGTTAAAGGAATTTAGGCCCAGAGATTCTGGCACCAGCCAAGAAAACTAAGCAAGTTGGTACAAGAGCCAAGATTAGGATGCAGCTCAGCTCTGTCCTGTGTCACCCCGCCTCCCCCTTTGTCATTAGTGGGCTCTAGAAGGGACCACACTGACCTGCCTCGGAGTAGTCTCAAGGGTTGCTCCTTTGGGTTGGGACATTTAATACTCAAACTGTAAATGACTTTTTTCACATCCCAATCACAGAAGGTTAGTGTCCTCCTTGAGGGGACAAGTCTCCAGGCCCCCAATCTCCCCACCCACCAAGAAAGCTGTTTGACAGGTTGTTGAGAGGATGAAATGAGAAAATCCACACAGACCACCTAGCTCAGTGCCTGACATGCTGTACAGATTCAATTAGTGTTGACCAAGTTATTTAATGATCAATATTATAACATTTCATCCTGTGGAAGGGATGTTCAAGCCAAGATTGAAGAGTGAGGGAGGTAAATGGGGGAGCTGGGGCGAGCCTGGCATTAAGGAACAGTCAGCATAATTTGTAGGGCCCCGTACAAAATGAAACCATGAGCACCATGTTCAAAAATTATGAAGACTTTTGAGACAACAACAGTCGAGCACGCGTTCAATGAAGCCCAGGGTCCTTCTGAGCGCAGGTCCCAGTGGACCACACAGATAGCATGCCCACGAAACCAGCCCTGCTGGGTGGGAGAGAGCCCTGGGCACATCTGATTAATAGGACAAACAAGAAATCGGTCTCTTTCATTGGCTGGTAGAAACCACAATGGTGAACAAGCCTGGAATGAATGGGGACCAGGACTGTACACTTTTCCCTATGAAATCCGAGCTGGGTTTGAAGCTGTTAAGGGAGTAAAAGGTTCCTTTCATCCCTGGGACCAGAGCATCAGGCAGCAGCTCTAACTTGATGAATCTGTTACAAATCCAGCCTGCTCCCTCCTCCTCCTCCCTGCAAGGGAACACTCTGCCCCTGGGAGCCCACAGTCCATTTGCTTGTGAAAAATGACTCGGTTCCTAAAAGCCAAGCTCCCTCATTAAAGGAAAAGTCAGCTGGAGACAGGAGTTGAATCCAGCAGGGCAGAGAAAATTCCACTGCCAACCACGTCATCTATACATCTCTATCTTCTGTAGGACACCGCGAGAAAGGCTGAACTGTCAGGCCCACTGCGTCCCTCTGGTGCCTGAGCGCTCCCGGGCAGGATGCGGGCAGGATGCGAGGTGGCCTCGGCCTGTGCTTGGCAGACATGCTGGAGAGCCCCAGCCCATCCTTCTGCTGGAGGGAGGCCTCGCTTCTCACACAAACTAGGAAGGTCATGGGCAGGGGCAACCTCCCTGCCTGGAAACAAGTCGTGGTCACCTGTCTCAGGCTGCCTTGAGGCTTTTAAACATTCGGACAATATCCAGTCTCTGCAGCAGGGTCTGCCCTCCTGACTAGCCCTGGGGAGCCCAGGCCTGTTCCCGGAAATCTGGCCCCTTCTTTTCCTCTATGTCACTCTTTCTTTAGACTCCTCTTGGAAAGCCAAAGTAGGGCAGCAGGGACTGGGGCTGGTTTTTACCATAGACGGCCGTGGGCCTGGTGAAGCCCTAGAGGGAAGGCTGCTTTGCTTGGTCTAGGAGCCCCTTTCTCAGCCACCAGCTCAAGTGCCTTTCTGTGGGGCCCTCCCTGGCCCTAGCCCCACCACGAGAAGAAATATCTCCAACGTCTTCCCTGTATCTTTAGGAGAACTACATCCACTTCTCAGAATTCGGGGGATGCCTCACATCTCTACACAGACTGTGATCTCTCCCAGGACACTACCTGATTCCCAACATACCCGTCCAGGGGAGGATCTTCAGTAAAGGTCAAGGATAAAACGGACACCAGCCCCATCCTCAGAGCTGCCTCACCTCAGCCCAGAGGGTCTCCAGAGCACATTTCTGAACTTCTCTTTCTCTCTGAGTCTCATTTTGGACCTTCCACTTGGCATGCCATGCAATAATGAACTTCCATCCCTTACCTATCTCACATGTAGATCTTTTGGGCTACCTAGCATCTGCCGAATTAAAAATCTTTCTCTGTTCTCAGTTTAGTTTTGGTCTCAGTCAGGGATGCTGGGCTCCTGCCATGACTTCCTATTCTCTCAAACTCACAGCCGTGGCCGATGCCTTAAGAGAAAACAGGGCAACATCCTTCGTGTTCCTAGATCAATTAACCCAGAGTGTTTCAAAGGACATAAAGCTCTCCTATACCACCAAGCAATGGGGAATACAAGTTCTCCTGCCTCTGGTACCCCTTGCAAGCCCCATGTGCCATCTGCCACTAGCAGGAGTAGAGGAGACCATGAATCTCAAGTAGCCTGACATCTCTCCAGCATGATCCCCACTGCACTCACCTCTTTTGTTCTTGTTAGACGGATGTACTAGGTTGAATAGTGTCCCCTCCAAGAGGCATATCCTTCCTGGAACCTCAGAACATGGCCTTATTTGGAAACAGTGTTATTATAGATGTAATTAAAATGAGGTCACACTGGAGTAGGATGGGCCCTTAACCCAACACCCTGGTGTCTATGCAAGAAGGGGAGAAAACATACAGGCACACCAGGGATGATGACAGAGGCAGAGACTGGAGCGGGACATGTGCAAGCCTGGGAAGGCCAAGGACTGACAACCAGCTCGGGAAGCCAGGAGAGAGGCGTGGGGCACATCCTCCCTCACAAGCTCCAGAAGGAACCTACTCTGCTGACACCTACCTGGACTTTAGACTTCTGGCTTCCAGAATGCGAGAGAATATATTTCTGTTGTTTTAAGCACTAGTCTGTGGCCGTTCGTTATGGTGGCCCCAGGAATCTAATACAACAGAATAAAGAGAACCTTGTAGAACTTTTTCACACATTTCCATTTTTAGAAAGCTTAGCTCTGTGGAATTTTACTAACTGGATCTTTTTATCCTTAATCTCAAATTAGTATAATTTTCTAGCCCATCACTTTATGTTCATCTGTCCGTCCTCCCTCACGATCTCCCTCAAGTAGAACCATCCATTCATTCCACCAAACATCACCCAATGGGGTCTTTTCTTAAATATCTTTCCCCTCGGATGGGAGTGGTGCATACAAATTACCCAGGGATCTTGTTAAAATGCTGGTTTGGGCTCAGTAGGTCCGGGGGTCTGCACTGGGGTCCGGGATCCTGCATTTCTAAGGAGGTCCGGGGGTCTGCATTGGGGTCCGGGATCCTGCATTTCTAAGGAGGTCCGGGGGTCTGCACTGGGGTCCGGGATCCTGCATTTCTAAGGAGGCCCGGGGTCTGCATTGGGGTCCAGGATCCTGCATTTCTAAGGAGGTCTGGGGGGCTGCTGATGCCACTGGTCAGCAACCCCACCTGGAGGGGCCAAGAGATGAACTGAAGTGTGATGACTTCAAGTCAGCCCTACTGCATCTTGGAGACACTTTTCTATTTAAATTGGAACACAGGCATACGGTTGTTCGTGAAAGTTGTGTCATACAACATCCTAGGAAGCTCTCTATTTCCACAATCCTGTCCTGACTCAGCACAGATTTATTCAGTACTCACTACGCGTTGGCAGCCATGCTAGGCTGACTTCTTGATAATCAGACTCATACAAAAATCGCCAGCTGATGGCATGGCCAGCTTTTCTCTCTCTCTCTCTCTCTCTCTCTTCTCAGCTCATCATGGCTTCCCTGTGCCATGGATTGCCTCCAAACACACCTGGAGAGGGCACGTGGGTGGAGCCAAGTGGCAGAAACTTCCAGATCTGGCTGTGTTGAACGAATTAAGGTTTTTGTCTGACTTACTAAGGGATCCGTTAAAACTTCGTAGGGCAAGAAAAAGCAATAGAGAATTCCCACACTTTGGTAATCCTTTTAGAAGCAAGCCAAAGGCTATTTAGAACAAATTTTAGTTTGATATCCTTTCTGAAGAAACTTTTAATTTATATGGAATGGCTACAAGGACCCAGAAGTCAGGGTGAGGAGAGGGGTGAGGAATTGAAATAAACCTCTAGTTTTGGGGGGTGTGTGTACAAGAAAGCCAGGGCTGGATTTATGAACAGATAGAACAGATTGCTATCTACATGTACAAAAGGAGGGACCCGGGGCAGCCCCCCACTCTGGAACCATCTGGTAATTCCTACAGTTCCGTCAATACCCTCCATTTCTTCATTTGTTCCTTCATTAGGCACCAGCTAGACAGCAGACATGATGGGGAGATTAAAAAGGATTAATAAGGTACGTGGCCCTTTTCCAGAAGCTGGCCATCTTGTAGGGAAGACAGATACACAAACAAATAATTACATTTTATGTGATAAACAGCTATAAGAACCTGAGAGATGGGGCTTTTCCCACTGCGCGGTGGGTCCTGAGCAGGATTCACACAGGAAGGATGGCTTGGGGTTTATGTGGCAGAGGGAATGGCATGGGTGAAGATTCAGAGGACGTTCCAAGCAAGAGCAGGTGTTCTGAGGAGGGATGAGGCCAGAGGACATTTGTGGAAGGCTTCAGGAGCCATGCTATGTAATTGTTCCTGTGGGTTGGCATTTCCCGAAATATGTTCCAAGGAGCAAGAGCCCCACAAGATGCTTTGAAATAAAAATCATCCTGTGGTGTAAGTACTGCAATTAATGCTCTATAATCTTTCTCCCTGCACCCCTGGGCCTTGAAATCACCCACTGGCTCTTTAAACACCATATGAAGTTTCACACTAAAGAAACCACCTACACTTATTCAACCCAGGGTTTCCCAAGATTATTTGACAACAGGAATCTTGTTTTCACACAATCCCTTTGAAAATGCTTCTGTAAGAGTCGCTGAGCTCTTTGCGGTGGGGATGCTGTAATGTAACCGCATCTGTGTTCTCTACACAAGTTGTGTTCTGAGCTTGTCTACGATCTTCCTCCCTTTGGAGAGGTGACCTTCGCACCCCACCCCCACAAGCACCATGGGAACCCTGGTCCGGCCACCACCACCTCACCCAGACTATGGCTGTAGCCTCCCGGGGGCTGTCCTTGCTGCCTGCCATATTGGGCAGTCTCCTGCCCCCACAGGGTAAGTCAGATCATGGTCACACAGCTGCTCAAGTGGCTCCATGTCCCTGAGAAGCCACCCCAGCTCCTTCGCTTGGCTGACAGCCCGCTCTGCCCCAGCCTGCCCACTCTCTGCCCTTCCGCCTCCTCTTGGCTCCTCCCTCAGGCCCCAATTTGAGCAATAGCCTGGGGAGGCTCCATGGAAACCGGCCCTGGCACTTTCTTCCCTGACATACGCCCAGGCTGGAAAACAGCGGAATCGTAAAGAGAGGAGGGCCAAAAGCAGCCCACGAGTCTGGTTCTCTGGTTCTGCTGGCAAGGGCATTCTAGAAGCCCTGCACACTTGCATGGCTTCTGCTGTCTTGCTGCTGAAGGAACCTCCCTAAGCCAGGAGGGGCTCTGTGCTGTGAGCCCTGAGGAAGCGAGAGCAGGAGGGAGGCCCTGGGGAGGTGAGGGAGAACCAAGCATCTCCAATGGTCCCCGTTCTCATGACCATGGGTCCCCACAGATACGCCAGCACATAGTCCTCTCCTTAATATCTGAAACACAAACTCAAGTCAGGACACAGAGGGCCAAGGAGGGGATCCTGGAGACCAGACAGCTCTAAAATAGGCAGTCTGAGAGTCATCCACTGTCCTCAGCCCCAGAGCTGTGATTCCCAAAGCTCCCGCCCAAACCCAGATTTTAGCTGCAGAGGGAGGAGCCCCTTTAGGGCACAGAGCCGGGCAGTTAAGACAAAAGGGCATCAGCATTCCCATTAAGGTTTCACCATCAGAGAGCATCTGGGCATGGGGTGGTCGTGGAGGCCACATTTTTAGTGTGCCCAGGATGGGACGGCACTGACTGAGGCGCCTTCTTTATGTGACAAGCTCTGAAATCTTTAGGGAAGGGTTTCTGCTCCTCTGGAACATCACTCCACAGTGAGCCCCTCATTCTTTGTGGGACACACACACACACACACACAACACTCCTTTTTCTAGCTACCTTCTAGACATTTTCATGTCTTCTCTTGACAAACTTGTTGAGTCCATGGCATCTTTGTGGCACATTCCCTCTTCCATCCCTATAACCTGGCTCCAGCGCACTTTGCTTGGACCTTCCTGGAGGCACTGAGAACTTCTTTCTGGACAGTCTGGTCTTCATCTAGCCCTATGCTCTCAGGCTCTTGTGAACTCCGACCCTCTTGGCCCTCAGTTCTTCATCTTCCATTTCCCTCCTCCTGTCTTCCAGGGGCCCATCCTGCAGGGGCCCATCTCAAACCCTTCAACCTCTCTAGATGTTCTTTCTGTTCAGACTTGCCTCTGAAGCTGGATGGCAAATGACAAGGAGCCTGGCTGCAGGTCACTCTGGTCCTGGGGATGGCCAGGCTGGGGGGTAGTGCCGAGGAAGGGGGAGAAGCCCACAGCGCCAACTTTACTCCCTTCAACAAGCTGTCCTTTGCAAGACTTTTGGGCAAAGACCAGGAGACTGCCATGCTATTCCCACTCCATGGAAGGGTATGTCCTTGCTGACTGTTGGATCCAGGAGACTCTGAACACACCAAGAACATTGCTCTTGGTGCCAGCCTTGCCAAAATTGTGAAAAAGGTAAATGTTCCCTTCATGGGCCTCCAGACCTCCTTGATGGCCAAGACTGGCCAAATAAACCAGCCACTGGCCAACGTGCTCTACTGTGTGATGGCTTGATCAGATTAAAACAGGATGCAGACTGCCCTCCAGGACAGATGACAATGGGGCCGTGGGGGAAAGCGGAGAGTTAGGTAAGGCGCCTTTCTCAGGTCCCTTAGACCTGAGAGACTGTCCTCTGAAGCCTGCGTTGGCAAGTCAGCTGGAATGTGTGGGTTCTACAGGGACACAGCCCTGCTTGTGAGAAGCACTTACAGGATGTCAGGAAATTCTGTCCCCGGGTCCCTTTGTTTCCTCCCCTCCTGGCAGATTCATGCATTAATGGTCTGCCTGGAGTCAGCACACACGCAGGGCGCGTGCACACACACACACACACACACACACCCCGTGCGCACGCACATGCACACACAAGCCTACCGTAGGGCTGTGTATCTTGAATACAAATCCTATTTCTTTGCATCCCCCAGCTTGTGTTGCCCTTTCCCTCCAGGTACGGTGGGGTCTCAGACTTGTGCCTGCCCGTGGGCACACGAGGCTCCGCCGTGGGCTGCTCTTGGCAGTGAGGATAGAGCCTTTTTTTCTGGAGCTTAGCTTGACTAAATGTGGGAGTCTGGTTTAATCTTTCCTCTTTTTCAGGGCTTGTAGGACGAGAGCTGCACACACCAACAGCAGCAGAGCCTGCTTTCTCAGGGCAATTGTCCTTCCCAGGCTCCTGCCTTGACATTTGGGTCCCCATCACCTCATGTTTGCCCTTCTGCAGGGAACGAGCCATTTGTCATTCTGTCTCCTGAATTTGGTTTCCATGTCAGGGACACTGGGCATTGCCATGCATCTCGTGGCTGCTTCTTTCTTTCAAGTGTAGAAATCTGAGATACTGGCGCTGGTCACCCTGAGGAGTGTCCTTTGGTGCTCTTCACATCAGACCTATGTCGTCCAATGCTTACTGACTGGGAAGAAATCTACTCAGCGTACTCTTCTTCGCTGTTTCACTTTAATCCCCGCAACATAAAATGAGCTTTTTTTTTGGAGACTATAAAGGGAAAATGTATTGGCTCTGGTGCCCTCTGGTGGCCAATCACATCACGCCATCTCCCCAGAAATTCAATGGCTGGCTGGGAGGGGCGCGGGTTTGCAGGACCTACTGGGACACCTGCCGGTCGGCTCCCCTACACATGGTTTACACGGGCTTTGATTTGGTGAAGTTAACTTTCTAAATCTCCAGTTATAGAACTAGGCGTTTTCCCTTTTCCCCTTCAAAGAGCTTTCAAGCAATTCCAAATGGGAAAAATATTCAACTGTCCGGTCAGTGTCTTGGGTCTGCCGAGAAAATGGGTTATTAGATGTTGTAACAGTGCTATTGGCCACACTTTGTAAGCTGAAGTTTTCGCACTCACCACTGCTGGAAGATCATGGGTACTGAGGGACAGGTGATGCGTTTCCAGACATCTTCCTATCGCTGGCTCCCAGGAGAAATAGGACATACTTCTGTCTTAAGGATCATTCTACCAGGTAAAGTGGCATCAAAACAAATAAGTCATGACAGTTCCTATTTTATTTTACAAGATTGTAAATAACTGCCTTCAAAATAGTCGCATACCCTCTGCCTTCAATCAACAAGAGGACAAGACAGGTCGCACTTACTGGGAGGCCAGCAGCCAAACATACGGTGCAGATTGAGACATAAGGGAATATTTTCTTTAAATGACACAATGGCTTCTCTTCCTGCCAAAGATTCTGACCACTGCTGGCCAGAGAAGGGTGGGTCCTAAATTTGGGAGATCTTTTTCTTGCTGCTTTAAACAATACAGTGTATTGTTTATTATTAAAAAAAATTTTTTTAAGTTTATTTTTTTCAGTAATCTCTACACCCAACGTGGGGCCCGAACTCACGACCCCAAGATAAGAGTCACATGCTCTTCAGATTGAGCCCGCCAGGCGCCCCTGTTTATTATTATTGTTGTTATTAATTATCAGTAAAGTAAGTCAGACTGGCCTCCTCCATGCTTCTCCCATCCATGCCTTGTGTTCTTTCTAATGTGGTTAAAAGACCGTGTGTAATGCTGCCTACACGGAACACTGCTTCTTAGGATCGTGCCCATTCCCCAGGCTCCTCCCTTTCCAGTCGGGATGAGTTAAGCCCTCTGGGGTGCTTGCTAAGAATAAAGAGAAAGTGCATTATGGACACTTAGCTGTCCATCCTCTCTCCTGCTCTGCAGAGGCCCTGGGGCATCTGCAGCGCTCCCCATCCTCTTCCCCAGCTTGCAGTCCTTCCCACCCGGACTCTCCTCAGCCTGTCTTGGAGCTGCCTTCGAATCAGAAGCCTTTCTAAGGGTTCTTCCCTTTGAGCTCCATGTTGCAGCTCTAGCTTTCCCTGGAGAGTCTCTTCAGTTGAATTTCAGCTCCAAACGTGCCGTGATTGTAAGCAGCCCGCCCCTTTCCCTGCACCTCCTGCTTGGGAAAGTAAGAAGGTTGGACATGGTTGTTGGTTCTCAATCCAGAGCAGAGGGGTTCCCAGGGGCCTCCGAAGAGATCTCCCAACCACTCCTTACACTCCAATTGGGGGTCCCCCTTTTATCAGTTTTTTAAACTGGGCTTCTAAGAAATGTTTCTTTGGGGGAAAAAAATTGTGACTTAGGAAAATTTGAAAGAACAGTTTTTAAAAAACAATGGACAAGATGATCTAGTATCCCTTCTAAAGCTCTCAGATGCTTCAGAACTCCCTTCTGTCCCATCTCCTCCTGACCACTCCTTAGGAGAGAAGGCCATAAGTAACATTTTAGAGACAACATTTTGCACTGGGCTCCAGCCATCAGCTCTTCTAATGGGTCTTGGGCAGTTGTCCCAAGCCAGATAAGTCACATTAAAGCTGAGAACAAAACCAAGGGATTGCATTTCTTTTTAAAAAGAGGACCAAAATGTACAATGAGTTCCCGGAAACTGCTAAGATGCTTTTAAAAGATGTCTTAAATAATCATGCTCTTAAGCTTGTCTTAGCTTTTGAAACTTCTTGGGCAGGTTTCTGCTTTGTTTTGGTAGAAAGCTGTTCTAAAGAATGCTATGAAATTTGTATACCCTGGCATCAGGCTGAGGGAAGAGGGAGGAAGGAAACCAGTGTTGATCACGCACATACTGAGCTTCCGGGCCTGGATGCAGATTAACGGGGGTGGGGGAGGGATCCTCAAGACAGCCCTCTGTGTCCCCATTCGGTAGATCAGTGGCTTCCAGAACTTAAAGTCACGTGACCCAGGATGCCTGGGTGGCCCGGTCTGTTAGATTTCCAACTCTTGGTTTCTGCTCGGGTCATGATCTCGCATTGTGGGATCAAGACTCTATGTTAGTGAGGAATCTGCTTGTTCGTCTCCCTCCAATTCTGCCCCTCTCACCCCCCACTCGCACGCTCACTCTCACTCTCTCTCTATCAAATAAATAAAATCTTCAAAAAAAAATTTTTTAAAGTCACCTGATCACATAGCTGGTAAGACGAGAACCCAGCATTCAAACCAGGTGTGCATGATGCTGAATTTGCAATAGCCCACAGGGAACACAGAATCTGCTTTACTTGGGCAAAGCTTTTGAGGTCCAGAGAAATCTCTTCATAAATAGCAGCACCATTATTTTCTTCTCTAAGTGGGGGAAACTGTCCAGGACAAATGACTAACTCGATGGGTATGAGGACAGCAGACATGAAATGGCACCATCCCGCGCACACCAGGATGCGCGGTCACCCATCCCACGGGCCGGACAAACGCCTGTAACACAAGAAGAAGCAAGGCTGCCACTGGGAGAGTCACAAGTAAATGGCACAAGCCAAGATTTGAACCCAAGACTCTCTCTGAAACCCCAGTTCTCCCCACTATACGTCGTACCCCGCCTGTCATGCTCTCCTCACATACCCAAGGCCACAACGACATTTCCAGATTCATCTGATGTTTAGGGCTCTGATCGGCACTGGGGACGCCGTACGGAGGGAATCCCCACACAAAACTGTATTATCCTGAGCCGCTTTTTAGAAGGAAAACACCCAAACTGCATCCTAGTTCTAAACCCAGACCACAAGCTCTGTGTTGTCAGTGAGAACTCTGTGAATCAGAGTCAATGATCTGGAGGTTAAAAAGTCCCTTTCCCCCTTTTTTTTTGCCCCATTCCTCTGCTTTTCTCTGCCCTTCACTAAGGTTGGAGATGGGTTTACTTGTTGAGGGACTGCTGATGCTGGTGGACGGAAATAACCAGAAAGTTCTCTCGGATAAGTCGTTAGCAGCCATGGGGGAGTAAGCTCTATTAATCAGGCCGTTCTGTTTTCTCTATTTCTGATGTTGTGACATCTGGGGTCTTGCTCACCCTGGAGAGACTGCCCTTCCCAGGTAGCCAATTCCTAGAGATAGTGGATGACTGGCCTTCTAGAACACCTTTCGTATGCAAACTAGCCCATCTAAAGCCGGTTCTCACACCTGCCTTCATGGCACCAGGGCCAGACAAGGAGGACAGCCCCCCAACCCCAGAGCCTGCTGACATTTTTCACACTAGCCAATCCCAAGCTTGCTTTCCCTGCCTCACCCATTCCTTCCCTTGAAAACCAAATCAAACATGTTGCTCATGTTCTGCCTCCAGACTGACCCTCGTGCTTCCCTGTGTGCACCCCGCAGCCTGGCCCTCTTAGGGATTGTGTGCAACAAACGCTTGTCAGTGGCTTTTGTCCTCCTTTTCCATCCAGAAAAGGATTGGCCTCGCCATACCTGGACAATAATAACACATAAGCCATCCATCCCTTCGAAAAGTCATCCATCCCTCTATTTCGTCCTCGTAATAGACAGTCTTAGGCCATGGGAACAGCGGGAGTGGGCAAAAGCAAGGGGCAGCTCCAACCCAGAACTGTATTTTCACCAGGAGCCACAAATTGCCTGCCTTCTCCTCAACGGTGGTCCAGCAAAGCAGAGAGAAGGCACAGATGTTCAAGAGATAAGCCAGTAAGATGTTACAGTGCCGTCCGGGCAGAGCCCACACGGAACCAAGCAAGAACCCTACACTGAACTGGGAAAACAAAGCCACACAACCACCAAAGTAATGCATCACAGCTGTTCCCTAGCCACTTGCTCCTGAAACCACCTCCAGGGAAGTGTGGGAGCCGCCTGAAGGACTTTTTGGGAAAAGGGGGGGGATCGTTAAAAATATGCAAATTGAATTCACTGCACTCAAATGCAGAAAAATTAAGAAGGTTCTAATAGTGAAGATATCAAAGGCAGAAAAATGGAATGTTCATGATGAAAAGAAATTCCAATCATGCTGGCGTTGACCCCCCATGGCTCTCCTGGTAAGTGAGAGAAGCGAATTGAATTCGTCCCAGGAACATTTGTCATCTGCAGTTAGGACAAGAAATCGACTTGCCCACATCGGTTTCACAGTGTGTGCCCGGCAGGTGTTTGGAGGCTCAGAATCGAATGAGATGTGCTGGGGCTTTTTCTACTCACCCTTTAGCCAGTGTCGCTATGCCAACGTCAGTTAACTTCATTCCTACACCTATAGGGAGAGAGAGGGGTGGGATTTGTGTTACCCGGGGCTCCTGGGAAAGGACTGGCCATCCATTCCGGGGGAAGGGGTACTGATAGCCCACCCGCCTTCCTCCTCGTTTCCATCAGCACTGACGGCCTTGCAGACATACTTCCAGCTTTGTGGGATGATAACGGGGGACGGCAGGCCTCCAACAGCACTTTAGGGGAATTGTGTCTCGTGGGAACCAGTGGTGGGGCCTGCCACCCCCAGCCACCCGCAGCCCTTTGTAGCTCGGGCAACGATGTCCTCTGTGTGCCTGGCCCAGCCCCCGCTGCCGTAGCTCCATGCACAGCTCTGAGCCCGGCTGCCTGGCCCGCAAGCTCTCTCCCTGGAAACGCTCAGACGGGCCTTCGGTCTGCTCCACCGGGTCACTGCAGTGGCGGGTGACGTGGGCATGGGCGTGGGCTGGGGGTGGTGGTGAGGTCAGCAGTGAGAGAGTCCAAGATGGCATTGGTTCAGTTCCAAGCCAAACTCCAGACATGCGATTTCCCATCCCCGTAAAGATGGTTTCCCAGTTAAGGAGGGAAGATTTTCTGGGTTGGCTTTAGGCCCAGGGAAACACTCCTGAGTTACATGGAGACTTGGAACTACTGGCCTGGAGATGCTGACCGCTGTGACCCATGGTCCAACCCTTTAACTTATCCTAACCTCTACCCATTAAACCATGGGGGTGGGGGGAGCTGGTTACCAACACCAAAACAAGCCACACAGCTCCCTGAGCTTCCCACTCTGGTTCAGCAAGAGCCACGGTACCCCGGATAGAAGCGCAAGCGCACAGGAGGTTTTTTGCCTCTGCCTCTCCAGCAAGAGCAGTTGAGAGAGTGGCTGAGGAACCAGAGACTCAAAGAAAACGGAAAATCCTTCTGTCTTGCAGGGCAGGGAAGGCCGGAGTAGCCATCGCCTGGAGCGGCAGAAGAGCCATGCTCTCACCCTGTCCCCGTCTCACTCTGCATCGCTAACCTCTTCCAGATCTGGAGGAAGACAAACCTTTCTGACGCCCGGAGTGTGGATGGCCTCTGGCCTTTCCAGACTCTCCTTGCCAGACCCGGGAGCATTCAGCTCCTGTCTCTCTAGGGTGGTGGCCACGGGCATGGGCTCCGACTCAGTGGACCTCCGCCTCAAGCACATGCCTGCAATCTAGTGATAGGCCTTCTGTGGCAGAGCATGGGGTCCACGGTGCTACCCCACCAGTCTGTCTGGCTTGCCTCCCCCTCTCTTGCCCCTACCTCTTGTCCTACCCAGGCCTGTGGTTGCTGTATTCCCCATGGCCAGCAGATGACCCGCTCGCAGAGGGGCCTGGCAGCACAGAAACCGGCCTGGGCTGTGGACGAAGGAAGCAGCATCCTCTCCCAAGCCAACCCCAAGGTCAGACTTGATGGCAGCCCAGCTCCGTGGGTCTCGGCTCTTATGAGCGCTGCTTTCGGAGGCCCGGGAGAGGAACCCGAATGGGTTAATGCCCTGATTCAGCAGCATCTGCCCGGAGCACGGCAAAAATACAGGCCACGCTGCTATTCAGGCTGGTTAGTCAGACAGAAGCAATGGTGTTCCTTTTCTGCAGTGCACCTGTGAGCTAAATCCGACCCGGCACTTTGGGTGAGCCAGTGAGCATTTTAAAAGCCGCTTTCGCAGAGGGCGAATAATTCATCTCATTCTTGCAAAGCTGCTAACAACGAGAACATATGCAGAAATGCTTCACATAACCTTTATTACAGGGGCTGTGCTTTAAAAAAAAAAAAAAAAAAAAGACACCAAATTGTAAAAGCCCTCTTTGGACATCTTGTTTTTGTGGAATGCTGTATTTAAAAATCACAGCTCTGAACTGCATTTCAGTCCAATTTTAAAAGGTCATTTGGCAAAAGGTCCTTGAACTTGGAAATTGCTTTTCCTGCCTCTCACAATTACCAGCTATCACTTACAGTTGAGAAAAATATAATATAATTTTGAAAAGGAAACGTGTCTCGGTTTAGTAATTTGCTGGGGATTCAACCAAAGTCTCCATAGGATAATAATTTGAATTCTAGTGTGGAGCAATGAAGTGGAGTGGGGGATAACAGTCATCTACGGGTCGTTTCTGGTGGAAGGAAGGAAGTAGGCAGCATCAGGAATTTGTTCTCCAGAACTTGAGTTCTTGGGTCCTTGGGGTGACCACTTCTTAGGATCCCTAGTGATCTCAGCGGTGGGCAGACCTCAGGGCCAAATCACATGCGGGGATTTCACCCCCAAGCTTGCAGAACCCACCACAATCCTGTCAACAACCTAATGCAATGAGGGAGGGGATTGCTTTTAAGAGTCTGAGAAGGTCATAGTGGAGTTGGGTTTGTTTGGGGTTTTTTTAATCCTCATTCCAGTGTCTCAGTTAAATTAGAAAATGTACAGGTTCTCTAGAGAATGGATGCGCTATCTTGTACACAACGATGATGACAATAAAGAGATTTTCCCCAGCAGCAGAGAGTAAATAAACCCCGTTATGATACACCGTGCCAACACATTAAACCGCACACATCATTTACCGAGAGATGTAACATTCCACTACGCTTGTTTACAAGTGCCTGGAAGCAAAACTAGCTGTGCACGGAGTTCCAGGGTGTTGCTTTTCAGTAGAAGAACTACATTTATTGCAAAATTAACTCTGAAGGAGAAAAGATGGAGGGGGGAATCCAGAATTACACAGCCGGAGTCTAACTAGAATAGATAGGGATGTGTGTGTGTGTGTGTGTGTGTGTGTGTGTGTGTGTGTGTGTGTGAGACAGTGGAGTCTCTTCAGAAAGTGAGCGGGTATGGCAGCCTTCAATATGCAGATTGGCCCCATCTGCAAGACTGTAACACGGTGCACTTCCCAGCTGGCCTACAAGAAGGTCCTCACTAGAAGCTTTAACATCGGGAGACACTTGGCAATCTCTTGCAAATTGGTAAATTTGCAGTTTAGTGGAAAGAGCTTGGCTTTTGGAGTCAGAAACCACAGGGTAGAGTCTTGGACCCCTCTGCTTATTAGCTGAGTGACAGCAGACAAAGCACTGTCTCTGAGCCTCTGTTTTCTCATCTGTAAAATGGGATCCTAATGTCTTCTTTGCAGACTTATGTCTTATGTCTTCCTTTTGTCTTATGAAGATCAGACAAAAATTATAGGAAAAAATGAGTACATACAAAAAGGGGGACCTCTCTGAACATTTTTGCAACTTCTTGTGTCTATGGTTATCTCAAAATAAAAAGTTTAAAAAACCGGGGAACACTTACTATGTGGCAATGCTGTGCTACATGTCTTCCCATTCTGTTTAAGCCTCACAACAACCCCACATGTAAAGTACTGAGGCGCAGAGAGGGAAGTAATTTGCCCAAGGCTCACAGCTAGGAAGCGGTGGGAACAGAACCCAGAGGCACTCTTGCTCTTCACCACCAGGCTGTAGAAAGAGCTGGAGATCCTCGTCTGTGACAAGGTCTGACATAGAGCAGGCACCCGATTATAGTTCAGATTTTTCTTTGCAGTATTATTATTTGGAAAGGAAGACGAAAAGGAAAACCCTTATGGTAGAAACTGTTGGCGCCCCACCCACTGCCCTCACCCTAACCGCTTCTGTGCACGCTGGCCCCCCTCCACGTGCCACCAGCATTTCTTTGCCTGAGAACTTTCTCTGATCACGGGAGCCTGCTTTGCTCAGCTTGGCTTGTCCATGTGCAGGGGGCCAGTGCAGGAGCATTAACACCCCCACCAGGAGTAGCCTTCCACCGGTAGCTGAAGACAGTTGGTGTATAAATACCCCTGCTCCCTCACTCC
Source organism: Leptonychotes weddellii (assembly GCF_054177405.1). Lineage (NCBI taxonomy): Eukaryota > Metazoa > Chordata > Mammalia > Carnivora > Phocidae > Leptonychotes > Leptonychotes weddellii. Next base: position 15,499,871 of record NC_138381.1, on the reverse strand, counting down.
TTGCATGAGATAATTCTGAGGAGCGTGCTCTGCACAGGCTCCCAGAGTCTCCCCAGCAGGCAGGAGCTTCAGTGACCCGCCGCGGAAACTGGCTTTGTTATAAGGTTCCCCTGCTGGCCGCCTTCCCACTGCCTGTCCCACTTCTCTCTCCTACCAGCGTTTCCTGGGATCCCTTCCCCAATATTTGTACCTGAACATTTGTGTGCAGGGAAGGATTAACCTTGCCCAAGTAAAGGTTCAATCCTCGCCCAGCTCCTGAGAGGTAACCCCTAAGCCCCGGAATGACCTGCCTGATAAGAGTGTCTTGGTCTACCTGGGGCCATGGGTGTGACCTCTGGAGAGGCTAGAGACCAAAGTCCACCTTGTGACTAGTGATGCCTATGTGACGCGCCCCCCTCCCCCCAGTAAAAACTCTGAACACCGAGGTTTGGGCGAGCTTCCCATGCTCTTCCTGTGCACTGCCATACATCGTTGCTGGGAGAAGTAAGTGCTGTCTACATGACTCCACTGTGACAGGACACCTGCCAGTTCCACCTGGCTTCCCCCTGACTCTGCCCCACGAGCCTCTTCCTTTTGCTAACTTGAGTCTGTATCCTTTCACTGTAAGGAACCATAACCATGAGTGTAAAGGATTTTCTGAGTTCTGTGAGTTCTTCCAGCAAATCAATGAACCAGAAGGTGGTCTTGGGGAACCCCAAACTGCAACTGGTCTCAGGGCTGTCTCTCTGGGTACCCTAATTATCATATCCCCACTTCATATGACAAAGGGATTCCCGTCAATTTGCATATAAATTGATAATGCTGCAAACTAGCCAGTGGAGCTTGAAAATCTAAAGCAACTGTGAAAGACCCTTTCACCTATTAAGAATGAATGATTACATCTTAATTCATCTTTTGGTACAGCCAGATTTTCCTCCATACTTCGGAATTGCCCCTGTGGAGGATAGAACAATCAAGCCAATTTTCGGTTACCTGTAGTAATAGGAACGCATTATTGGTATGAATTATTACAATGTACTTTAGTGCTCCATTTGGCTGGTCATTTCAGGTTCCTCTCTCAGCCCTTGTTCCTGATGAGACATTAGTCACACCTTCTGCTGGTAAAGATGCTTAAAGGCATCCAGCAGACCTCTCCCTCTCCTCCCATCCACACCCCCAGGAATATTCCAGGCCCGTGGCATCCCTGGAAGCCAGGCCAGGCTGCTTTCCTCACCCTGCATGTCCGTGACCAGGAGGCAGCCACTTGTCTTCTGGTATACCCAGTGCTGGAAGGTACAACACTTCTGACCAGCCTCCGATTCTCTTCTCAAGAAGTTTATCTCCTTCCCATCCCTGATGGAATACTTCACAAATTCTCCAATCAGCTCCTCCTCCACTGTTGCATAAGGGATGTTGTTCGCAGGGCGATGGATAAGAAAGATGGGAATTATCCTGGAAGGGAAGACAGCGTGGGCACACATCACGTTCTCACCTGGAATTAGAGACTGGGGGCATTCTGCCTTCACTTGGGGGAGCGGGGAGATGCAGAACAAATCCCCAGACCCCACTAGATATAGGCTGGCCCCCGACCACAATGGTTGTTCAATAGGTGGAAAGATACATTTCTGTCTTTCCTTTGTGCCTGGAGTTGGGCAGAAATCCTTCCTTGGGAAGGAGTTTGACTGCCCATGTGGAAATGAATGTTTGCTTTATAGTCATATCTCAGTGACCCATTGGCCATATATCCACCCATCATTTCTCCTTCTTTCTTTCTTGCCTTCCTTCCTTCCTTCCATTCAGTCAGCAAATATTCATTCAGTGGTTTCTATGTCAGATGGTCTTCCACATGCTGTTCCAGAAAACAGCGAAGAAAACAGAGGCTCTGCTCTCAAGGATCTTACATTTAAATGAGGGAGACAGGCAATAAAGAAGTCAATGTATAGTAGTGCTAGGTGCTAGGTGAAAAAATAAAGCAGTGGAAAGGTGCTAGGTCGCGCAAGGATCAGGCAGGGGCTGCTATTTTACTGAGGGAGGTCAGAGAAGGCCTTGTTAAGAAAGAACGTTTGAGCAGAGACCTGTAGGAAGGGAGGTAGGGAGCCATGAAGGTATCTATGGGAAGAGCATTCTAAGTAGAAGGAACAACAAAGGGAAAAGGCGCTGGTGCAGGAGCATTCTTGGTGGGTTCCAAGAGCAGGGAGGCGCGCGTGTGGCTGGAGTAGAGTCAGCAAAGGGGAGGTGGTAGCAGGTGGGTGCAGACAGGGAGGGAACGGGAAGCCAGACCTCATGGGGTCTGGAAGGTCATTTGAAAAACTCTGGCCCTTTGTACCGATTTGGATGAGAGGCTACTGGAGGGTTTTGGACAGAGGAGTGCCACGATCACACACCCGTGTTATGGATGAGTCTGCCACTCTGGGGAGAAGGGGCCGTGTGGGGGCGAGGGCTGAGCAGGGAACCAGGGAGCACACAGCACAACAGTGGTGGTGGCCGCAGGGGAGAAGGGATACGTGCCGAATGGGGTTTTCCGCACAGTCCCTTCGCCGTCACCCCCCTAGATGATTGTTTCCCATCGCTCCTCTCCTCACTCCGCCCCCCTCCTCCCCAGCCTCCCTCTCAGCTGATGGCCTTGCTTCCTGGGTTATGGTGCAGACTGAAACAATCAGAAGAGAGCTTCTAAACAGACACATGAAAAAGTGCTCAATATCGCTCAGCATCAGGGAAATCCAAATCAAAACCTCAATGAGATACCACCTCACACCAATCAGAATGGCTAGAATTTACAAGTCAGGAAACGACAGATGTTGGCGGGGATGCGGAGAAAGGGGAACCCTCCTACACTGTTGGTGGGAATGCAAGCTGGTGCAGCCACTCTGGA
>NC_138381.1:15477221-15496520 GCF_054177405.1 Leptonychotes weddellii | reverse complement strand
CAGGACCCTGGGATCATGACCTGAGCCGAAGGCAGACGCTTAACAACTGAGCCACCCAGGCGCCCCGAGAAGTGTCTTCTTGAATGGAATGGAAGCAAGCAGGAAACCATTCCCCAGGGGGTTAGCCTGCGCTCTTTGAATATCGCCTTTCTCAATCAGGGATGAGCGCGCTGCAGGCCAGGGAAATGTGTCATTACTCAGGGCAGCCACTGGGTGGCAGCACGGACATTAGAACGGGACAGGGACGGCTGACCCACCCAGGTGGGCAGAATGATTTGGCAGTTAAGGTTACTGCCAAATGTGGAAATGTGGTGTCAGTCTTCTACAAACCAAGTCCCCTAACTCCGCAGCTGTGGTAACCCAAAGCATGACGTAATCCACGACTAAGCCAGAAGTCCTCAATGCTGACGCTTTGTTTGCCCCTTGCCCTCAAGTCCCCCTACTGTGAAGTCGCGAATGGGCTAAAGGTGCCTCTCATCCCTCCTTGATGCCGACAGACACTTGGGCAGGAGAATGCATATTTAAAAGCTTATTTTCTTCCCAGGAAGTGATAATGGGCTGCCCAGGGAACAAGTTCCTCAACTGGGAAGTAGCTGAAGATCCTAACAATATGATGGGAGAGAAAGAAAACATACCAAGTGCTTATTGTTGGCAACACCCGTTTCAGTGCAAATGGCCCTATGGGACTAGCTGTGCTAGGTACCGAGGCCCATGGTCTCAAATTCCTGGTCCAGAGTTTGGACCCAGACTGGCTCCTCATCTGGGACCTAATTCCTCAAGGGCCCTTCCAACACTATGCGGTGGCAGTCTTCATGATGATTTGTGGATACCCAGATGTTCCTAAGGCTGCCAACCCTGTCCACCGCCCATTCTAAGTTCTGAACACAGAAAGTTGGGGGGGATAGAGGGGAGGGTATACAGTGGGCAGCAGAATGAAATGAGGGTCTTGGAAAGCTAGAAACCTGGCTTGGACAAGAAGCCTCAGGGCTTCAGAAAGGTCCCCTATTGGGGCGCCTGGGTGGCTCAGATGGTTAAGCGTCTGCCTTCGGCTCAGGTCATGATCCCAGCGTCCTGGGATCGAGCCCCGCATCGGGCTTCCTGCTCAGCGGGGAGCCTGCTTCTCCCTCTCCCTCTGCCTCTCTCCCTCCTCATGCTCTCTTCCTCTCTCCCTCTCTCCCTCTCTCTCTCTCTCTGTATCTCTGTGTCTCAAATGAATAAATAAAAAAAAAAAATCTTTAAAAAAAAAAAAAAAGGTCCCCTATTTGTGTGGGAGAAAGGGAGGAATGGAGAGGAAGGAGCTACAAGGAAGCCCTGGGAGTGTGGCCAGGTTTTTCTTCTGTGTGTATTCTGGCCAAATGTTGAGGGGAAAGGCTAGAATAGAAAGCTTTGAATGTCCCCAAGAAAGGGTACTCAGTTTTATTTCTTTGAGTCATCTGAGTCACCCCCCCACAAACACATACTAATTCATTCCCCAAGGGGTCTCTGGTGAGAGAGCGACCCCCCCCCCGCAGAACGCTGTGCTCACACCCAGACCCAGACACCAGACACCCAGTGCAAACTCCACCAGCCTGTGCTTACCTGCATGGTCCTTGTTCCTACGGTAACTTGAATAACTACCGATAAGGATTCCGAATAGACATTTCCCTTTGGGCTGAAACCACTTTAGAGATCTTTTAAAATACTACTTCATCCTCTTCAAATATGTGGGTTCTTGGTTTTGGGGTTTTTCTTTTTCGATTTTATTTATTTGAGAGAGAGAGAAGAGCCACAAACTGAGGGAGAGGAAGACAGGGAGGGACAGACTCCCCGCTGAGCAGGGAGACCAACTTGGGACTGGATCCCAGGACCCCAGGATCATGACCTGAGCTGAAGGCAGACACTTAACAGACTGAGCCACCCAGGTGCCCCAACTTTAAATGTTTTAAAACATATATCCTAGAATCCTGGTTGGATGCCCCCAAACTTTCGGAGGGAGTTTTGCATTGAATCCTGTCTGCAGCAGGGGCTGAGGGCCATGTGCTGTGCACGGGAATAATGAGCATCAGTGTGGAAGTCTGAAAACTTGGGCAGGAGGAACAAAGCCCCCACTTTGGGTTAAGGGGGCCCCCAGCGTCGGGCTCCTCCATGTGTAGATGGCATCACCTGGCTGTGGCGTCTTCTCTTCTGACTCGTCCCGCCCATGGGAAGGGAAAGAAGAGCTCTGAAATAAACGAGGCTAAAATTCAGTTCAGGGATGGAGTTTGGGGTTGAGGTGACACCCCCAGCAAAGCAGAGGTGACTGCACTTACAAGGTCCCTGAGCCTCAAGTGGTCTGAAACCTGGAACGGAGCCCCCAGGGCACTTTAGACTCAGACAAAGAGGAGTGTGAGTTGGAAAGAAATTTTATGCTCCCATTTGGAAGAAAACCCAGGATTCAATTAAGCCGTTTTTAATGAAAATCACCAATTAAAGAGGAGACTCCCAGATTGTACCTAAATGTTTATTTCTGTAAATCCTGCTTCGTGTGTGGTCTATTTAATTATACTAATTAGCTACACTGATGAATGCTTCTGTTTATCTTTTAAAATATTTTTTAAAGGATAATTAAACAGAAAGTCATTTTAATCACGCTCCCTCTATTAAACCTACCTCCAGGCAGCCTCTTATAGTGGTTCTCTCTCGAGATCACTTGGGGACCTGTTAGAAACCACTTTCTGCAGCCCGAAACTTGAATCAGAAACTCTGGAGGTAGAGCCTGGCAATCTGCACGCAGAAACTGGACATCTGGTTCGCAAACCCCAACGTTAACGACAGAGAGCGACAGAGCCTCACCTTTCCCTTCTCTTTTGCAAGGCGGCTTTTTTGCGTCTTGTTTCTCCTCTGCACCTGATGCCGATGTTTCAAGTTCAGGAATCCTCTTGAGAAAGGTTGAACTCTTTCTGACATTCTCCTTCTCTTCCAATCGCAGCCTCAGGGTGGCCACCCTGGACAGAATTTTCTTCTTCACCCCCTCAGCTAAATGTCCACTCCCTGAGGTTTCTTGCTTCTTGACCTCCCCAGAGCCACTGGCTGCTGGAGGGGACTTTGGGAAGCTGAGGGTCAGGGCGGCTGTGTGCCTGAGCTTCTCCTCCCTTGGTTTTCCCCCATAGCCCAGATTGGAGCCCTGTTGACATGGGGACTTCAGTGTCTCAGGAGCCTTCTCTGATACACATTCACCTGCAATGGATGCCAAGGTCACGGCTGGGGAGCCCGATGCACCGGCGGGTTTGGTTTCCCCAGTGTGGGGCTCCTCCATTGTAGGTGCCTGGTTTTTGTGGCTTTTTGAAAAGTTTGTGATGTTTCCTTCAGGACATGAAATAAAAGGCAACCGAGTGAGCCCACTGGGAGAGGGTGAATGTTTCCCACACTCACTCTCAACGGCTCCTCTCTCCTTTGAGTCAGAAAATGCGTATCGGTGGTTTCTGGGCTCCACTAAACCCTTCTCAGGGACGTCATGAATTTGACCCGAGGAGTTGTGAATATCAACTCCAACAGATGCATGAGTCACCACTGCAGGGCCATCAGAAAGAGGTAAAGTGGGGAAAACAGATTCTGCTTTGTTGTTTTTACTTCCTTCAGTCTCCCCTGAGCTTCTCATGATGCCCTCTTGTATTTGGCTGATTCCACGTCCGCGTGGAAGTGTTCCCTCACCTTCGTCAGGACTCGGGACTTGCAAGAAGGCAGGCTGGACTTCTGGTCTCTGGCCCATGGGCCCATCATTCCGTTTCCTCTCCTCTCTGATGACAGCTGGCGTGGATGCCGAAGGCCCTGCTGTCTCAGCCCAGGCGCACACCATCACATCTGCTTCATCCGTGGGATCCACAGAGGACTCTACAATTTTAGGACTGGTCAGAAACCATTTAAAGAAGGCAGTGTGATCCGCCTGGATTCGGTTTTTCTCTCGGTTTTGACTCACACTGTTAATATTTTCCCTCTTTCCAGTTTTGCAAGTCTCTGATAGCAAATCTGTGACATATAATTCCTTTTTGTCTAAAGGATCCACAGATGACTCTAGGAGTCTGGGTTGGCTCAAATACTCGGAAGAAAGACTACTCCAATATGCACGGCTGGCTGGTTTTCCATTTTCATGGGTTTCTCTGTTATTAGCAAGGACTGAGCCAGACTCAGCCTGAGGGCTGTGAGCCTTGAGAACGTCCGATACAGCCCAGACCCTGTCAGGAATTATGGGACCAGCTTCCAACTCCTCGTACTCGGAACCTGTCGGTTGTGTTGGTGGCCAGACTTCTGGAATGGAAGCTTCCAGAGGTATAACCTTCAGCTTGCTGTCTGCTTTCCAGAGTCCTGGCCCGCTTCCTCCTGACTCTTCCAGGGGGATATTAGAGAGAGCTGGGGTGTGGCTTGGAGCCTGACCCCTATCTTCCACAGGGGCTTCAGCCACCTTGCACACGCTAGTCCCCAGGCCTGAGCTCTGTCCTCTCTCCTCCCTGGAGTTTGCTGATAAGCGGTCCAAGGACACTGGGTCTATTTCCCCTTGGGCAACAGGTGTCGTGGGCCAACTTTCTCGGAAATCATCTTCAGGAGGAGAACTCTGTTGGGGTAAGCTCTCCTGCTGGATCCTCTGTGTTGTTTCACTTTCCTTGTCTTGGAAATTCTCTTCACGGCTCCTACTGTCTGCTCTGTCCACTGTCAGGCTCTTATTTCCAGAATGGTTATCAGTCTGAAGAGGGGAACTGCAGCAGAAACCCTCTACTTCTGGGAGCTGAGGTACATGGACGTGGACCCCTGGTCCACTGGGACCCTTGCAAAAGGGCTCTTCTAAAGATGTGGTTGTGGAATCATTTAAAATATGACCCAACTGTGCACTGGAAGGAAGCTGGCAAATATTTTCATCCGGTGCCCGAGGTGAACTCTCCTTGGGACCATCTGCATGACTGTTCTCAGCAACTGAAACAGGGAGGTATTTGGCTGGGTGGACTTTGGTGGCCAAGGTAACCGTCGATGTGTCCCCACTCTCCCTGGTCACCTGAAGACACTCAAGATTAGCAGTTAAAGTCATTGGCTTCTCCTGAGGAAACATTACAACCGGACCATTTCTGGCTGGCTTGTCTGCAGTGTCTGGGGCACTGGTACTGGGACACTCGTCACTGCCTTCTGGAAACTGCACTGAAGACGTGTTCTCAGAACACAGAGGCTGTCTTTCCTCAAACCCTCCCGAGTTGCTGGGGCTTGGCCTCTCCCGGCCAGTCTGTACTAAGGAGACCACTGTGGAGGTGACATTCTCCATCTCTGCTAAATTTTCCCCTGTGCCACCTTCCCTGGCTTTTTGTGAAATGTTCCAGGTAAAAGTACTGGTGAAAAGAGGGGGCATGGCAGAGTTTCTTTCCTTGCTGCTCTTGCATGGAGACTGTGGAAGCTCAGAGCCTCGTGTTTGAGAAAGAATGCCTGGCATCTCGTTATCATGAGAACAGGAATCAGATACTTTGCTTTGACTCTCCGCCAGCTCTAAGTCCATGGAGCAAATTTCCTGAGGCAAATATTTATCAGCTGAGGCTCCAACAGGAGAATCCGTCTTTTCACAGGTTCCTTGGTCACGTGCTTCAAGACGCTCCAACACGCTCGCTGCTTCCCTGCCCCTTGGCCCATCGTATAAGGTTTCCAGGGTGGAGCTGGTATTTGTGGGGTCAGGGGAAGCAACAGAGAGAGCCTTGGGCTCCCAGGGGTCAGCACTGCCCTCCTGGGGGAGAAGCACTGACAGCTCCCAGGGGGATGTATTTTCATTACTGGCATCTGGGATGCTCAGCTCATATCCTAGGTCTACCCAGGAACCTCCAAGTGAGTGGTCTTTTCTGTACTGCTTTTCTCCATGCTGTGGGCATCGAGTACAGCTTCCTAGCTCCAGGTGTTGGGCCAATGATGTGTCCTCCTCGTCGACCCCTCCTACATTGGGGAAGGAATTTGTTGTGGTCCCAGCAAATGCAGACTGCTCCCCAGCAGGATCTGAGAACGCTGGCAACTGGCTGAGAAAGTCTCCCTCCCTGACTGTTTCCTGAATTTGCACCTAGGAAGATGAAAGTGATATTAATAGACTTGTTCCTAGGAGAGCCCCCAATTGAGCATTCCTGCGAGCCCAAGAATGTTAATCCTCGATGACTGTCATAATGGACAAGAGGAGTAGCAGGAATGATTGAAATCTAAACACTGGTCCCCAAACCCTCTCTAGCTATTAGAGACTTCCTGGAGAAATGCACATTTAAGCAACTATGTTCCAGGGGACCCTTGGTCAAATTCCCCATTATAAGCAAAAAGCCTTCTGACCGTCATCATTTAATGCTTTCTTGTCTCTCTCTCAGGAAAAAAAGACAGAAATAAATTGAATATAAACTATTCTGATCAAGTGAAGTCACCAGAGCCTGTGTGCATCTCTCCAGAAAGATATATTTCACGTGAAATATACAGTGCTTAAAGTAGTAATGAACGACCTTTGTCCCCAAGATATGGCAGCTTGCTGGTTAATAATGTTACTAAAGAACAGAGAAAGGCCTGTCCTTTGAATCTGCCTCTAATGAAGTAACAGGTTTATGTCTGGTCACCAGTGCTGCCAATTATCTCCCAGGAAGGTTATAAAATCCTAGAATGCCTCTTCCCCTTTAAAACAGATGCCCTGTGGCAAGCAGACCATGTCCACGAGAAGTCGAAGATTCAGGGGAAGAGAGAGAGAGAGAAAGGGGTGGAAGAAGGAAGGAATGGAAGGAGGAAGGAAGGAAGGAAGGAAAGAATGGAAGGAAGCTAGCTAGCTCACTTTGTGAGGAGTAAACCCTGACTGTTTTGTGACGTTGGCTATTGTTTAAGGAAGCAACAAGATCTTGGACTACATTCTTGTCTCTTAAAACTTTTAGCTCATCAATTATTTCAACACACCTCAAAATCATGCCCAGCCAACAAAAAGGGAATTGCTGCTAAATTTTGGCAAGTACCTCTGTCTTTGCTCCCAGGAGTCCCACTTTGGAACAGCCCTCTTCAAATGTGCAGAAACTGATAAATGGGCTTATAGAGGGGAGGAGACAGAGTCTCCCAGTGTATGACAAAGCCAACCTGGAATGATCCTGGGTACGGTGTGGCTCCAAGTCCTGAGGCTCCTTCCCATAAATCACAGGGGAGATCTTGGGTCTTCTTGCCCTGCAGGCAACCCGTTTACGTACTACCAGTGGGGAAAGAAGGACATAGCCTCACCGCCCTCCACACTCCCCCAAGGCTGCCTGCCGCCACCACCGATTCCCTCCTTATCTCCTCCTTAAACGCACCCTGATGTTCATTTAATTCTGATCTTATTGGCATACAAGCGCTAAATGAACAAGAAGAAATTTAGGATAATTTCCCGCGCTATACACTCCAGGAGGGCTGGGACCATGGTCGATTCAACAAATGTTTATTGACGGCCTCCAGGGTACCAGGGAGCGTCCCCGGTGACGCGGACACAGCACCGACAAACTGCCCATCGGGAAGGAGCTCCCTTTCTGTGTCGTCTTCAAGCCTGTAAGAGCAATTAGCACCAGGTGCACCATAAGCGCTTGTTGAAGGAAAGAGTAAATGAATGAACCATGCACGTTCAGGCAGCTCAAGCCAATGTCACCCATTAAACCTCTAAATCTGAAGGGCTTTGGACTTCCATCTGCTCCCGACTTTGGGAAAACTCTATTTTAAAAAAAGACTTTTAACCAGAAGCCAGGGCACTACTGGCTTGCATCCCAGGGTTTCTTAAAAAGAAAAATGTATTTACTTTCTTTCTATAGCCCCCATCACATTAAAATGGAAAAGGGAAAACAAGGAAGCTCACTTCTGGGAAATAAGAAACAAGGGTTTGTTTCTTTTTTTCTTAGTGTCAAGAAGTTTAAGATGTATATGTTCTCACCTCTATACCTGAACCTCTGTAGCACATATAGAGAATGCTCTTTCCATTCGCTTTTTTGGTTCAGTTTTTTCGTAACGAGCTGTAGTACAAAATATACTGAAATATCAAGCATAGAAAGTGTGGGTAGTTTCCTGGTCATGATTTGAGACATGAGGGAAGACTGTCCAGTTAAAAACACCAGGACCCTCTCCTGAGCCTTCTTCCCTGGCCCGAATTTCCACGGCCTATGTCAGTCCTTTATTTTAAGGTCCTGTCATCATTGCATTATCATCAGTGCCAACAGACATTTATGAAGTAGCTGCCTCGTATAGAACTCTCTGCCAGGCACTGGACAATTTTTTCCCAAAGGGCTCCCGTTAAAAAGCCACTATGTTACTTACTGGGATGCTACCCACCCATTATTGCTCATCACCAAACGACAGAGTTATAGGCTGATACCTAGCAGACACTAGTCTCTGGAGAGGGTGCATCACAGGACGAATGAGTTTTGATCAGGGGGAGTTTGGTCATTGGGATATATCAGCATAGCCATGGTAGCATGCCTTGATTTCCAAAACAGTCATGTTCCTGTTAACGTATACTCTCTCCTCCCCTCTCTTGCTCTGAAAATAAAATCCCACTTTAAAACAGCCTAGTGAAGCCTCACATGTGTAAAGAAGTATGGCAGGGGCGCCTGGGTGGCTCAGTTGGTTACGCGACTGCCTTCGGCTCAGGTCATGATCCTGGAGTCCCTGGATCGAGTCCCGCATCGGGCTCCCTGCTGGGCAGGGAGCCTGCTTCTCCCTCTGACCCTCCCCCTCTCATGTGCTCTCTCTCTCTCTCATTCTCTCTGTCTCAAATAAATAAATAAAATCTTTAAAAAAAAATAAAAAAAAAAGAAGTATGGCAAATCCTTGACTGTGTAAATTCATCCACCAGACAAACGTTTACTGAGCATCTACTATGTACCAAGTTCTATTCTAAGCACTGGGGAAGCATCAGTGAGCAGAACAAAGACTGCTGGCCTTTTGGAAATTATGTCCAAGCAACAAACCACACAAACGGTCCGCTGCTGATGTGAAACTCCATCAATTTGATTTGAAACAATGGGCTTTTCTCAAAGTGGAGCCTTTAACAGCCTAGTGCATACTTGTCAAGGCTGAGACTCGGTTCCAAGGGCTGGCTCCTTGGGTCTCATTCAGAGACTGACTTAGAGAGAGAGAGGGAAACCACAGACTCACACCTTTCAAATGAGTCAGACCTTTCTTTTAGGAGGAGATCGCTCAGTGAAGTCATTGTGAAAGAACCCCAGCAAGTGATTCTCCTGCTGCTCGGCTAGTCTCATTATGGAGTGTGTGCTGAGACTCAGGAGGCTCTGTTGGTCAGAAGACTGTTCTCATTCAGGTGAAAGAAGGGGAGGGTCTGGGGCTCCAGGAGGAAGCCCAGTGCGGTGTGTGAAGTGTGGACTCCGAGGACGGGGCACCTGAGTTCAGCTCAGTACAGAATTGTATATAATATGACCCCAAGTAACCTCTCTGGCCTCTCTGACCCTCCGTCTTCTCCTCCGGGGCTAACCACACATTTGTCGGCACCATCCTGTCAAATCCCTGGCATGCTGACATTAGCTTCCCTTGCTCTCTGTGAAAAGAAAATAGTGGCTAGGACCAAAAGAAAACTGAGCCACGTTGATGAGCAGAGAGGTGAGCCCTGGGCTTTACACGGGCTTTCTCATTTGATTGGTCAAGTAAATCTGAAAGACTGATACTATCCTCTCTTCTTCACGGATGAGGTGAATAGCCTGGGTCCAATCAGGAGACAGCAACCACACAGTACAAGTAAGGGAAGTTGAATATCAACAATTGTTAGTTGCATAGAAGAGTAACTGGGAGACCCCACTGCGCTCTAAGGGGAGGGAGAGCACCAAGGCAGGTCAGCTTGCAAGGTGCTCAGACCTAGCTGGAGAAGGTGTAAACAGGCCGCCAGATGGCAGAGAAGTTCGCTGGGTTAGCCAGGCCAGAGTTGGTCTGGAACTGCTGGGTGAGCAACAGACCACCCTTCCACACGCAGGCGGGGAGAGGAGGTCAGCACCCAGCGCAGGGGCACGAAGTGGGGGCAGAGGCTGGGGCCTTCACAGTGGGTGGGCGACATGTGGCGGGAGTAGGGACAGGGAATGACAGCCCTGTGTATTTGGGGCCACGGGAGGCCGGATGTTGGTATAGAGAGGGGGCCACACAGAGCTCTGGTTCCCGAGTAGAGAGGGCTGCAAGATCATCCCCAGGCCAAGGCTACAAGGTTGCAGATAGGCCATGTTCTGAGCCCCTTGGCTGCTGCCAGCTCTGAGGGGTGAACACACACCCACACACACACCCCATGCTGAAAATGCCAAGGGTCGTCCTTCTCCTGCAGTGTCCTTCCAGCACCCTCTGCTGAGAAGGCTTCACACTGGGCTTACTTGAACAGAGAAATGGTTAATGAAATTCTGTGCTCAGTAAGCATCCTGGGAAGGGTGCATGAGGAGCCGAGGGGCAGTCAATTGAGAATTGACACATGAGGTCGCTGATGTTCAGGGGCTAGAAATCTCCCCAAGGTCCCACCGTGAATGGCAGAACCAGGATTTAATGCCAAGTCTGTCTGGCTATAAAGCCCTTTCCAACTCGAGTTTTCTAACAAGAGAAGATAAGGCAAACACCACCAAGAGGCTGGGAACCCCCCCTTAATTTGAAAGCTAGCACTTCTGGGCTCCTGAGACACTTTGGGTGGAAGACTGTAATGGTCCTTGTTATGCAACGTGACCCCTTGTTTATCTGTCAGCTTCCTCACAAGCTCTAAGAGCAGGGACTCTGTTACTCATTTCTGAATTTCCAGAACCTTAGCCCACAGTAGGGGCTCCGTTAACTTTGCTGCATGAATAAACATATGAATGAATGCAAGGAAAGGAAACGGTGAACCAAATTTAGTAACACTTCCAAACCTGTTTTTGAAAGCGGTACTGGCCTTGAAAACCGACCCTCCGCTTGTACGGCATTTTCCAACCCCCTCTCTATCAACATGCCTCCCATTCTACTAACGCATTGTTTCCTTCGCTGGTCTTTTCAAACCTTTGGCCTCCTGAGGAGGATCCCTTAGGAAAGGTGTGTCGCCTCTTCGTCCACCCCGTGGTGTTCAGAGTTACACTCCTCTTCATGAACGAGTCCTCAGTGCCTATAAAGTGCATGGGACTAATTTAGTCACTAACAATAGAAGTTGGGAAGAGATAAGATCCCTCTTCTCAAATAGCTTATAATCCAGCTGAAGAGACAAGATGTACACGGAAAAGATAAATAACAATTCTTGACGAGTTGAGCCAACGGCCAAATGGATGGATTTTAGCTATCGGTGCTGCTCCAGGAGAGGAAATAAGGTCACCACCTAATTCTCTTCTACTCCACGGATACAATCCCTGCCGTGCCAAGACCAGACGTTGCATTCTTTTTTTTTTTTTTCCCAGAGAGAGAGTGAGGAGGGGCAGAGGGAGAGGGAGAGAAAGAATCTCAAGCAGACTCTCCGCTGATCATGGAGCCTGACGTGGGGCTCGATCTCATGAGCCATGAGATCATAACCTGAGCCGAAATCAAGTCGGACACTTAACCACCTGAGCCACCCAGATGTCCCCAGATGTTGTACCTTTATATTACTTGTATTAACTCTCAGATAGTTCTTGGACATTCTCTGCAGTCTCAGGAAATCTCCTTTACTGAGCGAAGTGTGGCAGATGTGGTAGGCACTGTGGTTGACTAACTCAACAGCATCCCCAATCCCCTTCTCCCTTGCTACCTTTAGCCAAAAAAGCTGGAAAACCACTTAATTCGCTAGATGCATAGCTAGATGGGGCCAAGGGGTTAGTTCTTGCTAATGAGACACAAGGGGCGTTCTGCTAAGGGACTTCTGAGGAGGCTTTGCTTTCCTTATAGAAGGCACAGATAGGGCAGGTACCTTGCCTACCCCCATCCTTCTTCCTGTCATGAAGATGTGATGCCTGGTGTCGAGCTATCATCTTCCCGTCAAGAGGCAACCATCACAAAAATGAAAGTCAACACGCTGTGGTTAGTGAAGCAGAACGAGAGAAAAGACTTGGGAGCTTGCAGGCATCCTTGGGCCACTGGAACAACACTGAGACCTTCTACCCAGACTTCTGGTGAAGTGAGCGGCAAGGATCCTTATGTAGTAGTAGTAATTGGCTATTCTGTTCACTGCAGCTAAAAGCTCTCTTATGGACACAAGAGGAAAATACACTGCTGGGGGATGAAGGAAAAGGAAAAGGCACATGAGGTTGGTCCTGGAGACCTTCTGGAGGCATCTGGGTGGCTTTGGGTAGATATTAGTCTGACGGCTAATGTCACAAAGGGCAAGGGGTGTGGCTCCTGGAAAGGGGACTCCAGGGGCTGGTCTAAATGCCAAGGGATCAAAAAGGCCTGAGGCAAGGTGAACTTGAAGTTAAGGGAAGGGGGGGAGAACAGGGAAATGTGAGAAGATGGGTCATCAAAGGAGAGGCCAAGGTTCTAAGGGCCAAATACAACAACCCAGAGCTAGGAGGGTCGAGCCACTTAGATCCTTGCTTCAGCTGGGAACACTGCCAGAGGCTGATGTGTACTCTGGTGGGGATAATTTTCTGTCTCTAATTCCTGTTTCTTTTTAAATGTTCTTTGAATGCTCTTTCTTCCTTATCTAGACTAGACATAAATAGCACCGTGTTCTTCGCCAGTTGTCTACGCATCATCCATCTCCCCCGCCTCGTCGTTCCAGGAACCTTCCCCGGGACCCTCCCCTCTCCCGGCCATCCTGGGCGGCTGCAGCCTCGCCCACGGCTCACCTTTCCTCGGTATCTGCCGAGCCCTCACTACGGGCATAGCGTCATTCAGTCGTTCGGTCATTCGATAGATCAAATCCATACCACCTGGGGTGGCAACACTGAAATAGCCTGGCGCCCAGCCAAAACAAGCTTACAGGCAAACTAGAATATTTCAGGAACCTGAATTTATTTTTAGGAGTTGCCAGGTTGCCCAGAAAGGAGCTTCACTTCACGTCTTTGAACGGTAAAATAACACAGAAGAACGTGGAGGACACTCGTCTAAAATCCTCACCCTGAAACCTGATCCTGAACACCCCTGTCATTTGACCTGCTTCTCTTCATGCCGTTCCCTCCCAGGAGACCAGAAATCTGCAGCCCGCTGGCGTTCCAATCCCGTCCTGACTTCTTGGAAAGGTGGTAGAGTTTGTAAAATGCCACTTGGATCTTTTTATTGGGAGGGGACTGGGTTTCCGTAACAAATGTCCTTTCCTAGGGCCGAGGGGCTCTTGTACATTCAGTGGATCTTTGTCTGGAAACATGGTGTGAGCGAAGGACCATCAGCGTGTGAGCCAGGAGATCTACCTGTATCTTGTGCCTCTCAGATGATGGGAGGCAGGTGCTATTACTACTACCAATCACTAAGCCCTGTGTGGCCCTTAACACGGGGCAGATACTATGCTAAGTGCTTTATGTATGTTAACATAGTTAACATCTGTAGAATGCCATAGAAAAGTACACCTCTGGGACTTGGGGTTGTGTAAGTAAGGTTAAGGACAAATATACCAGCTATCCCAACACACGAGAAGACCTCTACAGTATTCAACTGCCAAGTACAACAAGTCAGAAAAGCAGCCTTCCTCTTTCCCCAGGTGTATCTGGAAATTCTCGGGGAGATATGCAAACATAAGGAAAACAGAGTTGGGAAGGCCCATGATTTTTCTTGAATTCCTTTTCTGAATAGTCTCTCGGTTTTTTGCTGTCTTGGGGAGATGGGGATTGGATGAGGAGGTTAAAGGAAAGTGGAATCGGTGAGAAATGGAGGAGTGAGCCTTAGAAAACCTGGCTCTGGTCCTGGATCTGCTGCGCCATGGAAAGTGGCTTTGGAGAAGTCACTGGGTCCCTCGGAGGCAGCGTTTTCCACAGTAAAGTGAGAGGCTGGACGGCATCTCTTGGCCCGGATGGCCCTGGTGTTCTATGTCCTGCTGCCTTGTAAACAACACAAACACTGAAATGAGGCTTAAACCTCACCTTCTCCTTGGAACCGGATTTCCCCTGGACTCGTAAGGCTTCCAGATCTAATCCTCTCTGTGAACTATGAGAGCTATTAGAGGAGAAGACACAGCCTGGCGTCATACCCACGTACCTGATCCAGAACGAGCCTGTGCGGACCCCAGAGAGGACCAGCGAGGAGACGGTGGGCTGGTCACTGTGGGGCCTGATGTCCTGATTCCCTGATTCTCGTCCTTTCTCCCGCACTGCAGCTCCTCCCTCCTGGGTGCAGTGAGCACTCTGTGTTCCCAGTAGGCTGCGCTGCTCCGACATAGGGCCCCTCAAGCCCACCTGCCAAGTTCTGGAGGCTCACAGACCTAGTCCAGGCCGATGAAAATCCTCACAGCCACAGAGCAGAAGGGCAGGGACGATCAGCCCCCAACCCTGCTAATGCTTTCTGGGGTTGAGAAAAGTTACGGCTTCTTCTTCTTCCCCCAGATCTTGTTTTACCTACACAGTTTTGTGTATCATTGCAGGGGCTACCAGACCCCCTTGAGGCCACCGATCTCCTCTTCGGGGCCCACGGGGGCCACGGACTGAATTCCTGCTATTGGTCGTGCGCTGGGGGTGAGTTGTGTGGTACCGTTTACTTCCCACAGCCTGAAACTTCTATGTAGATTTCAGATGGGATAACGTGGGGTGCGGGGTGGGGGGAGAGAACTAACCCTTAGTCAGGTTCTAGGAGAGCATTTTCAAATCAATCTCTCTCTTTACAGTTTCTAGAATTTGTGAGCAAAATCAAAACCAACATAGTAGCAATTACTGTACCGCACTGACAATAATACATTGTACAAAGCAAGTTCTTATAAACTTTAGAAACAGGAAATACCTGTCATGGTTACAACATTACTACCCTGCCTATGCAGTCTCATGGTGCACAGCCATGATGGGCACGTGGGAAATCTGAATTTAAATGTAAATACAGGCAGGTCACTTATCTTGGATGGTCATTACCAAAAATGAGGAGAAAATGCAAGCCTGGGGGCTTGAAGGTCCTCTGTCTCTTACAGTAAGCAGCAGGATAGCTCCGTGCCCAGCTTTGGCTTCTGGTTAGAAAATGTCTCCCCAGAGAGTTCAGTTCTAGAAGGGTACAGATACCCAGAAAGCAACACAGCTACCCGATTCGATTCGGAGACAGCTGTGTTCGGCAGAAGCAAAATGTCCTAGGTAGTCTTACTCAGCCTGGTGTGAGGCACACATAGCAGGTGCTCAGAAAATAGGCCAAATCAGTGACATCTATCCAATTTGTTCTTGGGCCAATGTCTCTTTGCCAACCCAGGCAGGAAGGTTTTGCCTCTTTGGAGTATGGTTCTCTTCTCATTCTCTGTTGAGATGTTGATCTGCCACCTGAAAAGTTGCCCGAGGGTCCTGTGCTTTGGTTAATATGTATTTTCTACTAAAATATAAGTCTTCTTCATCTCTAATAATTTGTTGCTTGGTTGGGCTCGGTCTTCTTTAGATCTAAACTGAGCCATCTGTTCTTTTTTGAGTAGAGAGAGAGAAGCACCTCTTGTTTCTACCATGAGCAACTGAGGTTCTAAACAGACTCTCCAGAAGACATCAGCATACGTGCACCCGTGGGCACCAAGCACTGGAGGTGAAGGTGACCACGGACACAGCGTTGAACAGTTGCAATGTGCAGTTGAAGGGTTAAGTTGAAAACACCTGCCCTGTAAAGATGTACGGAACCAAAGGCTGGGTGGAGAGCAAGGAGGAATATGATGATTAGACCAGAAATTCAGGGAGCCATCAAAACCCACTCTCCCATTGTAGATGTGGAGGAAACAGAATGATTCAGAAAGAAGTTTCGGGAGGCTGAAGTTGTTAGGGAGATGCTAGGAGACCCAAGAAAGAAAGACAATGTCTGGGATTCAATGCAGTGATTTGAGCTGGGAGAGCAAAAAATATGCTGAGCTGATATTTGCACTGATGGTGGTTTGAAATTCATATATTTCTTCCCTGATGCATGAGTAAATACAAGTCCTGTATTTTTTTTTTTTTTTCCTGTAACTAATCTTGTCTTCCTCTTGAGCTCTCAATCACATGTAGGAATTTGAGGACTGTGTGGGGAGTAACAGTTTTCTCTCTGCCTAGGCCCCACCTCTGATCCAATAACTTGAACATTCCTTTAGGGAATGCCCCGGCCCTTAGTTCTGCCTGGTTCTGCTCCTGCCCCTGTAGGAGATGGTGTCCGACTTGTCCATACGGGTACATGGGTGGTGGCTACTCCGCATGTCCCAAAATGGAAGCAGGGGCAAGATCTGTTCTCGCAGTTTCCCTTAGCTGGTGCCAACACAATCCTGATGCCGGAAGATGTAAAGTCTGGGTGGATGTGCCCCCTGGGCCCTGACTCTGTCAGCCTTTTGTCCCAGCATCTCCGAGGGCACTTTCCAAGGGCTGCGTACCCTTGTCCGAACCCTCACGCGGTCCCACTGAGTGTGCAGACATACGGCTCCCTGATCTAAGAAGAAAGGAATTTAGAAAACTCCTCTCTCAACAAAATCCAACTAAAAATTATTGTCCTGCCTCAACAGAAATAAGAACAGACTCCTTTTTCTTTCCATCTGTTTGCTTTCCTCATCACGGCCCTTACCACCATCTTCACTTCACCCTTGAGGCAACCCTAGTCCCCTGAGCTACTTTGGAAGGGGTCCTGGAGGCAGAGGAAAAACAGAATTTTTTCTTTCTGACATATCTCTGGACACACCATTGGTGACCGTATCAGTTTCCTAGAGCTCTGGAAACAAATGACCACCAACCGGGTGACTTAGAACAACACGCATTATTCTCTCAGATCTGGAGGCCAGAAGCTTGAAATCAAGGTGTCCCCAGGGCCATGCTCCCTCTGAAGCCTCTAGGGAAGAATGCTTCCTGTCTTTTGACCTCCTCTTAACTAATTACATCTGCAAAAACCCCAGTTCCAAATAAGGTCACATTCTGAGGTTCCAGGTGGACATAAATTTGGGAGGACAATTTTCAACCCACTACAGCAACCCATTCCTTTCCCGGCCTGTCCTATTGGCCTTCCCTCCCCACAGTCTCCAGTTAGCTCAGCAGTGACGCTTTGTCCCTTGACGGGGAGTGTGGACTTGAGGTTTAGAAGGATGTTCTAGCCGCAGGATCATTCTAGGGAGGCTGGCTGTCTTCTGGAAGTTCCGCTTGCTTCTGTGGTAAGCAGTCTGTCAGGATGGTGGAATTCAGTACAACCAAGGGTTTATCTCTCTCGTCGCTGCCCAGCTTCTGGACCCTATAATCAGTGACAGCTACTTCAGAATGTCCTTACAGGGACCAGGCCAGGCCTGAGCTGGACATTCTTCCAGCTGCTAATGTATTTGTTGTCAGAGTTAGGCCCTGAGCTAGACATGTACGTGATGAAGGAGTAAGCGGTTCTCATGATGGTTATTTTCCCACCCAACACCATCAGTTTGATGGTAAATGTGAAAGCACTTGTTTTTAAACCATCACTTAAAAAACAAAAAGGGCCCAAAATCTCAAGGCAGTATCAAAATACCTGTGCTGACTCAGAAAGATCATTTTTCAAGCATCAGCAGAAAGGGGAACTTACAGAATTTGCAATTTTACCACCAGCCCGCCCCCACCCCCTCCCCAGCTCGGCAAATGCGGTGGAGGCAGCAGACTGGAGGGGGTGGGGGGATATGATTGTTCATGTTTGTCTTGCCTCTTTAATGAGATTTAATTCAACACTGTGTTTGTCCTGGGCACTCACGGATGAATCAGACCCAGAGTCTGTTTCCACGCAGCTCACACAGTAGCAGCCCAGCTGATCAAACAGCTGTACTATAAGGTGAATGCTAGCAGAGAGGTAGGAATAAAACGTTATGGGAGAAATCAATTCTCCTTCAGGGAGAGAGGAAGGACAAGCATATCAGGGAAAGATCCAGATTCCATTTATGCGCTGCCTATGCATTCCATTTCTTAATTCTTTCATTCCTTTATTCAGCGAACAACTTACAGAAAGCCCTCCGTGTGCCAGACCTCATCATAGCTGCTGGGAAAAGGACAACAGCCAGCAAAGACTGTCTTCTTGGAATTTACTTTGCACGTAAGGAAGCAGAGAAGGTTAAGGAGGTCAGCAAATGTGCTGTCGGGAGAGCAGATCAAGGAAAGAGCATGAATAAGACACTGGGGCCGGGAAGACCCCGGTTATCTGGAATGACTAGCATATGGGGTTCATGGAAAGGGCAGGAGAGGAGGGAGACCACAGCAAGAGCCCACCGCCTGGCTATGGAGATCCATACATGTCGTGCAAAGCATTCAGATTTAGTCCTGTAGAGAGAGGGTCCCCCAAGGTTTGGCCGGGGCTGGGAAGGTGTTGTCGTTTTAAACGAAGGGGATGATATTCCCAGATTTAGGTTTCAGGAAGATTGTTGCTGTAGTCCGTGGGGAGTGTCTTAGAAGAGAATGTTGTGCACATTCCCAGAGGATGGGAAGGCTACAGCTGGAGCTTGAAGAACCTTCTCCATCTCACCAGTGATGTCGAATGCCCAGTTTGGAGAAAGATATCTGATCCCCTTGCCCTGGGGAACTGGTCTGATAATGACCCCATATTGGTATATGGTTCTGACTATGAAGGCCGTGGGCTTGTGTTTTTTCAAACTGTTCATCACTTTGAGTAGGTCAGACACACACAGTACAACATTCACAAGGTACATGGGGAAAGGGCAAGAGCGACCAGTAAGCGTCCTTCCTACCCCCACCACCCACTCAGGCCCCTTCACCAGAGGCCACCACAGTTACCAGAGGTTATTTTCGTTCTCAAGACAGTTAAGGAACTCAGACCTAAAATGGAATTAGGAGGGTATGTAATGTGGTTAGGGCTGAGGGCCTGGGGTCAGGCAGACTCTGTTTAAAGCCAGGCTGCACCCCACCCCCATCCCCCGCCCTGACCCAGAGCCCGGACAGCCACAGGATTTCTCTTGTTGGGTCGTTGAGATAATTCAATAAGCTGACCCACTGAAGTCTTAGCACAGTGCCTGGCACATATTCAAACTCAATCGACATCAGCTATTATTAGCTATTGGCCAGTTGAGTGTGATGGAGGAGGGTAGAAAGGCAGGACACATTGAGCACTTTCTGGGGGAAGTCTTGGTCACTCAAAGTGTGGTCACTGGAAATCCCTGGGAACTTACTGGAAATGCAGAATCCCAGGCCCCTGCCCAGACCTGCTGATTCAGAAGCTGCTTTCCAACAACATCTCAGGTGACCTGCACGCATGTGAGAGCACAAGGAGCGCTATCCTGTTTGAGCCCCAAATCCTCGAGGGAATGGGCCGTAGATTCCCTGCCTCTGGGCAGATGCTGCTGCTGAATCTTGA